>NC_089796.1:34454163-34474163 GCF_040412425.1 Macrobrachium rosenbergii | reverse complement strand
TATATATATATATATATATATATATATATATATATATATATATATATATATATATATATATATATAATCAATTGCTCATTTTTCGTTTTTCTCATGCAGGTAATCTATTTTTTTTCCTGAAGTCTCACTCAAGTTTTGGCACTAAATATGACAAAGATGAGAAGGCATTGTGTTCATGAATGGGATGCCCAAAAGTGGACAGGACAAAGGATGACTGTCTGGAGTAGTTTAAACATACGGAGCTAGGAAGGCACAGTATTTGCTGTATCAGCATGAATCTTGAAACAGATGAAAGCGTCCCCGTGTGAATTCCAGAATTATGGTTAATACTGAGCGTGGCAGGATAATATAAAAAAAATGTGACAGTGAGTGTGCTTTGGTCAGGAAGGTCTGAATTATTGGTTTTGCACTGCAGAATGATTTCCTTAGGCGAATTGATGAAAGTGGCTGTGCTAGGTGACTTGAACATGAGGGCATGTGATAAAAAGATGGCATTATGGGTAAATACAGAGTTCTTGGGGTAAATGGAAAGGGTATTCTGGAAATGTGTTTTGAAAGGTGGCTAACTGCTGGAAATATGTCTCCCATAGGTAATGGTGTTGAAAAGTTTGTTAGGTTACTGATTAGTATAAAGTGCCGGGAAAAGTAAACTAGTGGACGTAACGGTGAGATGAGGAGCATCTGGAAGTGCCTGAAAAATGGGCTACAATTAAAGACAACAAATTTGAAAGAGCATTATGAAGTGTGTGTGTAGTTTCAGGATGGGCCAGAGTTAAGGGATTGTGTGGGGTTCAAGGAGGGTGGGAGGGGGTCATTAAAAGAAAAAAATGAGTGGGGGGTTAAGGATATTACACAATTTTTGGAGGAAATCTAAACTAAAGATTTAGGTGCAACTACACACACAAGGAAACAGACCATGCATAAAAATATAGGTGGGCTGATAAGTGGTCAAGAGAAAGGTGAGAGAGAAAGAGAAGGCACGTAATAGCAAATGCAGGAGAGAAGGTGAGTAAGATTTTAGGGAAAATAAGCTGTTCCACAAGGAAGTAAATTGATTTCTAAATAAAAGTTGCAGCTGAGTAATGCTGTCAAAAGAAATGTAATCCTTGCCAGAGTGAATATTTGGAGAGTTTCCTTGATGTGGAATAAAGACGAGAGGCAGACATGAATGACGAAGAGTATAAGGGTTAGTACAAGTTTGAGTGTTTTTGAAAGTGGCTATTGAGGATGTTAGACAGGCAATCACGAAGCTGAAGAAAGGGAAATGGAATATAAATCAGATACCTGAAATGGTGACTCACTGATTGGCCTGGATGTGCCTGCATGAGGGAAAGTTTACAAAGGAATGAATGACAAGAATAAAGGCCACCACTAACATTCAGTTATACCTGCGCAGTCTTGCCTGCATAGTCGACCTGCGCAGGCAAACCTGAACGTCACTGTCAACAACCTGCATAGTAGTGGAGCGGGTATCTACAAAAGAATAGGGGAAAAGTGCAAATGGTGATGCAAGCATGAAACTTGGCTCAACTACTCTTCTTGTCCCTTGGTCTCATTATCACCCTCTGGCCACACAAAATTTTGCCATTTTCCAAGATGGCCGACAGGTTTTCAAAATGGCGTCCTGTGGATATTTCAATATTGGTATTTAATTGATTAATCACATTCAAATCCCTAAGTCACTCCCAGTTTATATTAAAATATTAAAAACAAGCCTCTATATATGTAGATACATCATTTCTCTGCATAGAAATATCCAAGATGGCTGTCACTATATCAAAAATGTCCGCCAAAATGCCAAAAAGGCCGGGTAATACAAGGATTTGGGGTAACTTTGGGGTAACTTCAGCCTGATCAGTTAATTTTTTGTAGATTAAAAATCAATTAATCCCCAGTTAATTAATCTTCATCCTCATTTAGAAAAAAACTGGTAATAAGCTTAATGTAAAAGTGTAATAGTGTAGTGTCAGTGTACTACCAGGCCACACTGGTTGACACTATAGCTGTGAAACTCAGCATGGGGTTCAGTGCTAGCTAATGGCAGAGATTTGTTATCAATTTCCCAAATGCTGGTTAGCTAGCCCACTTCAAAGTTGAACAGCTGCACCTGAATTGACAGGATATGCCAGCGTGAATTAAATAGCATTGGGTGAATGATCAGGCTAGGGGTAGGATTATAACAAATCTGAGCCTAGTTGTATCCCTATCTGAAAGTGCATATATGTTATATAGGTGGTAAAAATATAAACCCTTGGCCTACAGAACAAAAGCAAAGGCAGGACAATCTTGGAAATCAACGTCTTTCCTGGAGGGAGACAGTACGACTAACTGGAAGCTTTGTTGCTTGTGCCAAGAGGACACACGTGAAAGACTAGTTGATGCATCTGGTGCTGGCTATGTTACCCTTGCTACAAACATTCCCGAATTCTATAAGTTAAATGCAATGCCTATACCATTTCATCCCAAAAGGCTTGATGAAGGTGATGAAATTCTGCAGACCTCTGAAAATAACAAAGCAACATATCATGAATCATGTACGCTGAAGTTCAAAACAACAAAACTAGAAAGGAAAAGGAAGTCATTGTGTAAGACAAAAGAAGAAGATGCCCCATCAGCAAAATTCACACGTAGTAGCCAGAAGGCAGACGAAGAAGATGCAGAAGAATCTAAGACTGAGAAAGAAGGAATATGCTTTATTTGTGACCAACCAGCACCAATCAAAGATTTACGATTGGCCATGAAATTGCCTTTACATGAAAAGCTGCAACGATGTGCCACCAACCTACTAGATGAGAAACTTTTGGCCAAGCTTAGTGCTGGAGATATTGTTTCTCAGGACCATATGTATCACCCATCTTGTCTGACAGGTGTGTACAACAGGGAAAGGGCCTGGCTAAATTCCCAGAAAATTGGAGATGATTATGTGCAGTACAGCCAAGAGGCATGTGCCTATGCTTTTGCTGAGCTTGAGATGTACATAAGAGACAAGCAGTTAACTACAGATGGGTGCTGCTATTTTACAATGGTAAATCTTTATGATTTGTACAAACAAAGACTGGAACAGTTAAATGTTGATGCTTCCTTTGTGCACCGAACACGGGTGAAAGAACAGATACTAGTCTGCATCCCAGAACTGGAGGACTTTAAAAAGGGAAGAGAAAGTGGTATTAAAGTAGTTTAACCAGACCACTGAGCTGACTTTAGAAATTTGGTTTGCCTACAAAAGGAAAATGGGAGAAGCCCTAGCCACGGCATGTGACTACGATGCACTAATGTGGCCAAAGCAGTTAAGGTATTGAGGAAACAGATGCTTGAACATGAGATAGAATTTGATGGAACCTTAACAGCAGACACTAGAAGAGAATCTGTGCCACCGAGTTTGTCGGAATTTGTGTGCTATAAAACAATGGCAACATAAAATCCCAACTTAAATATGGAACATCATCTACTGATCTAGCTTTAGCACAACTTTTGCACTTCAACTGTCGAAAGAATCCAGCATCTTCAACATTCTCCAGACATTCCAAGTCAAGAGAACCTCTGTTTCCAATATATATTGGTCTCCTGGTCTTTGCAAAAACCAGGAAGCATCAATTAATTGATACATTCCATCACCATGGAATCAGCATCAGCTATGATAGGGTTCTGGAATTGACTAAAGGGTTAGAAGCAGTTGTAACAAGGGCTGTAAAGGAAGAAGTAGTTTGTCCCACTACACTACGCAGAGTGCTAGCTGAGAACGGAACCCACTCTCCCAATGAGGAACTAAAGCTCATGAGAGAATGAGTGCCAATGTGGAGGGTTTGATGGATGAGTGGCATGAGGACACCAACAGGTTGTTGTTTTCCCTTTGAAAATGTAAACAATGTTTATGACTGGAATGGATGAAACCTATGTTGCTATATCCAGGTCAGGAAACGGAAATTAGAGACCTACTTGGACAAAACAAAAATGTATAAAAAGGGGAGGTATGAGACAAAAAGCGTGTTGAACATCTTTACGGATGGTATAATGCAATAAAAGGAGGGGAACAGCAGAGGTTAAAAAGAGATAAGGATCTAAGAAACAGCTCTCCCAGAGAGGGCAAGGATTAAGTTATTTTACGAACCAACTGTGTATGTGGGTATTTGAAAGAATGAGCTTAAATTCCTCTTATTCTTCATTGGTCGACATCAGAGTGAGAGAGTGCATGGAAGAGGAAGGTGAATGTCATTCGATGAGTGGCATGAGACACATGGCTGAAGAACCTTTATGTGTGAAACCTATGAAGCAACAAATGCAGTAGAATTTTTCTGGACAAAACAAAAGGGGGATGAGTTCATCTTTACATGATTAACCAATAAAGATTAAATGAGAGGACTACACATTCTGTATGTATATGTATCAAGTGAGAGAGTGCATGGAAGAGGAAGGTGTGTGTGTGTGTGAAGAACCTATATATATATATATATATATATATAACCTATATATTCTGTATATATATATATATGTGTGTGTGTGTGTGTATATATATATATATATATATATATATATATATATATATACATACAGAATGTGTGTGCTTCATTCATCTTTAGGTTAATCATGGATGAACCTCCTGTCCAGAAAAATTGCCACTGCATTTGTTGCTTCATATACCTACACATAAGGCTCTTCAGGCATGTGAACTCGCATTAGCGGGCAGTTCTGAAATAACAGAATTACAGCTAAAATTTAATGACCTGAGTTACCTTCTACGGCTTATGTAATATACAACTCAAAATTAAAAATTACGGCTAAGGTAACAGTCAGTAACCTGAGCATCATTTAAAGACTTTTGTGGAATTGAATGACTGAAAACATTATTTAATGAAGAAAGGGCTCTTCCGGATTTGCAATAATTTGTGGCTACGTACCTTTTAACAAGGTAACCCTCGTTGACAACACTATTACATAAATACTACATAAAATTAACATTTAGTGACTTCGAATAACAATCAACAGCCTGAATGAACATCTGCAACGTAACATTTAAAAACTTGGCTAACATTCACACGATTAACTTACATTCAGTGCCTACTAATATTCAGATATATATATATATATATATATATATATATATATATATATATATATATATATATATATATATATATATATATATATATATATATATATATATATATATGATACAACCAACATTCAATGACTTGAATAGCATTTTAGGGACATTAAAAGCTGGTGTCTAATGACCCAAGGAACTTATCATGACATAACATGCAATTAGCTATACCTGCCACACGCTAAGTTGGCGGTGATGCCCCGCCCCTTGCTAAGCGAAGGTGGTAATTGGATTACAGCAACTATTCGTGTGGCTATTCATTTGAGTGTTGAAGGTGCTTGCAATTACTAATTCAGGTTGTTTTTATTGTAGAAGTTAATTATACTCTTTAAAGAAAATGAAAATGTATGTTAAATGATGAAAACGTTTGAGAACTTTGAGAAAACTATCACTAAAGTATAACTCAAATGGTCAAAGTCAAGGATTTTACACGATTTCGAATGCACTCTGATTCATTTATCTTCAATATCCCGTAAATATGTAAGAAATTGGTCAGAATCATGTATATTGTAAAGGTCATTTAAATACGAAGATGCTATATAGTATGAATATAGTAGTCCACGTGTCCAAATAACATACTTAATGGTTAGAAAACATGCGCCTTATCTAGGGAGGATCACTAAAATAGCCAGTTACTGTAATTGGCGGAAATTTCAAACGCAGTTGTTAACCGAGCTAACATTGAAAAAAGAGAAACAGCTCTCAGCTGAGTAACCATTCAGCGATATACTATACATACACTGAAGTATAAAGGAGTAACTATAATAATGGAGGATTGCTTAAAAAACACAAAACGTATGGGACGGATAACGAGCCAGACAAGAATCGTCGTAATTAAAGTCTGCAATTATCTTCGTGAGCAATATGATAACTGCTGCAACAGGAATATCTGTTCGTTCCATTCAGCGGATAAAGCAGCAACACAAGCGTGGAGAGATGCACTCTCCACCCCCTAGGTCAAGAAAGTCACCAGTAATGGGAGCCTTGGATGATTTTGATAAGGACTGTGTACGTCGGGAGATAATGGCTTTCTATGAAAGAGGTGAAATTCCAACAATAGAAAAACTGCTGGATAAGGTGAAGAAGCCACCTCTGAATTTCCCTGGTGCTTATATGTCCCTTCTCAAACTTGTTAAGGAACTCGGCTTTCGTTATAAGAAAGTTGAAAGCGGTAGGAAGCTCTTGATGGAAAGGAACGATATTGTTCTTGCCCGAAATAAATATCTAAGGCTTATTGATGAAAACCGAAAATCCGATTCTCCAAGACCGGAAATATATCTAGATGAGACATGGGTAAATCAAAATGAGTGTGTGGACAAATGTTGGACTCTACCCGATGGAATTGTTGGTCAACGAGTGAAAACGGGTAAAGGAGCTAGTTTTATCATAGTGCATGCTGGTGGAGAATATGGATTCGTACCAGGAGGATTGCTATTTTTCCGATCGAAAAATGGTAATAAGGGTGATTACCATGATAGTATGAATCATAGATGTTTCCTATCATGGTTTCAAACACAGCTACTGGTAAACATTCCCGCTAGGTCGCTCATTGTCTCATATAATGCTTCATATCATTCAAAAATATTGAACAAAGCACCTGTCAGCAGTTCAAGGAAATCGGATATTGTCTCCTGGTTAACTAACCACAATATAGCTCATGACCCTTCCTATACCAAAACCGAACTCCTAGATGTGGTAAAGCAGCGCAAGTACCTCCAGGAGTATGAAATTGACAAAATCGCTAGAGGTGCTGGCCATGAGGTACTCAGACTTCCTCCTTATCACTGCGAGTTCAACCCGATAGAATTGATTTGGGCACAAGTAAAAAAATGAGGTTAAGAAATGCAATTCAAATCCCAGTCAGACTTTGACAATAGACAGAGTAACAGCAGAGGACTGGAAGTCATGTATGCGTCATGCAAGAGAAGTGGAGGATATTTATAGGAAAAGGGATATAGCACGTGACCATCTAACTGAGAAATTGATTATAAACATCACCAGTGACAGTGAGGAGTCGGAAAGCGATGATGAATGATTTTGTTATTTCAAGTTATTGTTTGATGTAGCCTATTCAATGATTGATTAATGTATTTTCTTTTGTTGAATCAATTAAATGTTTAATGTATCAAGATGTATGTTTATTTTACCTAAGCATGTTTACATATATTTGAAGCAAATTTCCATTCTTAAAAGTTTGTTAGACCAGGTTATAACGCAGTGAAACTTCAAGGTATCAGTAGCAAAATATAGTGGGTGGAGGATGAGGGTCAAGCGCGCTCTCTCTCTCTCTCTCTCTCTCTCTCTCTCTCTCTCTCTCTCTCTCTCTCTCTCTCTCTCTCTCTCTCTCTCTCTCTCGATTTCTATGAGTTTCTGTAGAAATAGCAAATTATTCCGGCGCTCGAATTTTGCCGTAGATTTCATAAATTAATTTTCAGAAGTAGTAAATTATAGAAATGGCAACACTGACTTAATCAGTCGAGTTGTCTACGGTGAGCGAGCTGTCAAAATCAGGTGATCGCTGAGCGGCTGTTTCTCTCAATATATCTCCTCCCTACTTCCAACAGGCATATTTCGTGGTGTTTTATGTTTCATATAATTATACGGCATATTCAAAGGTATGCAATCGACAGCATATAAGTTATCATGAAACTTGGATTGTATTGTTTGATTTATTGAATCCATATATAACATAATGCTCCGAAATAAAGCATTGCTTACATTCGACAAAGGCTTCGATTTCCTGTAATTTATAAAACTTCTGGTTTCCCTACTCCGAATAGCATTTTAATGATATGAAAATATTTCTAACCCTAGTTCTCCAATGATTAACACTTAATTAGGTAATAGAAAGAGGATTCTATCATATCATACTATTTTCTGTGAATATAGAAGAAAGGACTCGAACTAACGAAGTGGGCGGACCATCACCGCCAACTTAGCGTGTGGCAGGTTTAGGTAACCCGGAGCAACATTAGCAACTCGCAATGACCTACCTCTAGGTTACTGGGTGGCACGAAATTAATATCGAATGACAAAAGGAATGACAGAAGCACCATCTGATGGCCCAAGCAGCATTCAGTAACATTCCAACGATCTACTTAGCATTCAGCGACACTTGCAACTCACATCAGTGAGCTAAGTAACATTCGATGGCATAATCAGTAACCCTCTGTGACTGGATTTTCAGATCGGACGAGAAGCGGTGCTTTCAAGATGGTATGGCCGTTGGCAACTGGATTTTCAGAAAGCTAACTGAGAGAATGAACTTACTTTGTCTGATCATGTCCCGAACCGCAAAGGCATGTTGTCTCAGCTCTGCTTCTCTGCTGCCGCCTCTTTCCGCCATCAAGCTCTCAAGCTGCAGGAGGGAGAAGGACGTAATTAGAAAATATTTCTTTGATTTACCGAACTGATCCATTTGGAGCAGCTTAAGCCACTGTCTTTCATCTTCGTCTATCACCTTTCATGAAATGTGTTGGTAATAATAACACGAAAAAATATGAAATGCCAAATCAGTTTTCATGAATCACAATCTTATTTCTCACAGCATGCTCCCAACATAAATCACATAATATTTTGGCACTTCGTTGGAAATCTTACGCTGGATGCGCAAACTCACACCAGGGTAAACAACAAGTAAAAAATGCGCCGAAGTTTCTTCGGCGCTATCGAGTTTTCTGTACAGAATATAATGCTGTATGAGTCGCGGATAATGAAACTTTCAACCACGGCCCGGTGTGTCCTATAGCCTTAAATCAAATAAAAACTAGAGGCTGGAGGCTGCAATTTGGTATGTTTGATGACTGGAGGGTGGATGATCAACACCAATTTGCAGCCCTCTGGCCCCAGTAGTTTTTAAGATCTGAGGGCGGACAGAAAAAGTGCTGACGGACAGACAAAGCCATTTACAGAAAACTACAAACTCTGATCCATTCCTCTTATTTATTAACCCTTGCGCTTATCGAATTAAAGTCCTTCGCATTTTTATAACGTATGCAAATGTTAAAAAAAATAAAATTTATTGCACAAACCAAGACAAAATGTGGATCATTTTTGGTGAGTGTTCCTGATATTTTCCCATATAAGTAACGTGTATGTTTAATTGTTTTGTATAGTTTTAGATTTTTATTACATAACTTATTTTCCTGAGAGAGAGAGAGAGAGAGAGAGAGAGAGAGAGAGAGAGAGAGAGAGAGAGAGAGAGAGAGAGAGAGAGAGAGAGAGAGGAAATACATTTTCTTATGCACATGTAACATGTATGTCCATTTTTGTCAAGTTTTTGATTTTTACTGTATAACTGCATCATTTATCTTTTGTCTGAGAGAGAGAGAGAGAGAGAGAGAGAGAGAGAGAGAGAGAGAGAGAGAGAGAGAGAGAGAGAGAGAGAGAGAGAGAGAGAGAGAGAGATGAGAACGAACACCTGACTGAGTGCCACTTATTTTACGGAAAACTGACGCTAATTGTCATTAATTTTTTCATATTTTCCTTGCTAATATAAAACTTTTGCATTGCAATAAGTAAGTAATTTATCTGCGTGTGCTTTGGATAACAAATGTAGACTTTATCGCAAATAGTTTGTTTTTGGCCAATTTTTTTGTGGGGACAGTTCAAATTTTTCCCATACCTCGTAAATTATAGTTTTTATTTCACCTATATAAACTTATTTTGAGAATTTTTTTATGCCATTTTATAAAGGAATCATTCAGCTTCTAAATGAAATAAGACTGAGCAGTGAACCTTGGAAACTGTCGGAGGTATGCGTCTTTGAACAAAAAGGCAGAGTTTCTTGCTTGTTCGCATGGGTGACTTTTCTTACGGAAAACGTGCAGCTAATTTGTCATTCTTTTTTTCATATCTTCATTGCTTTTACTATAACATTTTGCATTGTAGTAACTAGATAAATTATCAGCGTGTGCTATGGATAAAAACGGAAGACTATCGTAAATAAAATTTTGGGGGTAAATTTTTTTCGAGGGAAGTGCAAAATTTTTTTATATCTCGTAATTTCTACTCATTATTCCACCTACAATAGAGATATTTTTGAGGGAGTTTTTTTTTTTATAGAAACATTGTTCAGCTGCAAAATGAATGAAAATTGAGCGGTATACCTTGACAACTGTCGGAGCTATGTGTCTTTGAACAAAAAAGGTATAAACATTTTAACGCTTGCTGCTCGAGTCTGCCACGTCTGGAGCACCGTTTACTGCACGTTCACTTCTGTGATGGTGAAGGAAAGCACCACTTCCCACAGAGAGAGAGAGAGAGAGAGAGAGAGAGAGAGAGAGAGAGAGAGAGAGAGAGAG
This sequence comes from Macrobrachium rosenbergii, assembly GCF_040412425.1. Classification (NCBI taxonomy): domain Eukaryota; kingdom Metazoa; phylum Arthropoda; class Malacostraca; order Decapoda; family Palaemonidae; genus Macrobrachium; species Macrobrachium rosenbergii. Next base: position 34,463,759 of record NC_089796.1, on the reverse strand, counting down.
AGAGAGAGAGAGTCATTTATGGAATAAATAATTTGAAAGAATGACATACTGTCTATTTTCGTTCTCTTACGGTAATAACGTTACATTGGAAAACGAATATTACATATTTGCTAGAGAACCTGTACCGTCAAAAAAAGTGTGTACGTAAAGGTGTTCCCTGCCATTGTGTTGTTGGCGCAATGGCAGGGAACACCGGAAACGGCTTTGAAGACAGCATATCTAGAAAAATCGTACATTCCACAGTAGCAAGGAAACGAGGGAAAAACGCAAGAGAACGCACGGAAAACGGACACATGAAAGAAGAAGGGGGCAGAGAAAAACCAAGATCAGGAGGGGGTGGAGGTCACACAGGAGGAGCTAGGCGATTATAGGATTAAAAGTACCCAGCACACAGATATAAATACAGCTGGACTACGTGTCTGCTCACTGTACGGATACTTGATAATGTGAACTGTTTGTCCAAGAAAGCTTGTAACTTTTCTGAATAAATGTTCCATTAGATACCATCCAGTTTGATTGAGGTCCTTTTAGTAATTCTACTAATGCACTGAACAATTGTGTATGTGATAAAGTTGATATATATATATATATATATATATATATATATATATATATATATATATATATATATATATATATATATATATATATATATATATATATATATATATATATAAAGAGCCTCGATGGCTAGGTCGGTAGAGCAGCAGCTTCAGACTTCATAGAGGTCTGTGGCGCGGGTTCAAATCCGCAGCCGACCGGTCAGAGAGGCAGACACTTTGCTATCCGTGTAGATACCCCGGGATTCTGCATGTAATCAACGGATAGGTTTGCTGAAAGCAAATGGGTGTTACAGACTAATTCACACACAAACAAAGACACTCCAACATCTTCTAAAAACATAACAGACACCTAACACGTCTCGAACTATCGACCTAACCGCTCAACTCTCCTTGCTGCTGGGAGAAAGGGAGCTAGGGATTTGGTACGATACATGTACACATGCACTACCGGGGTCTAAGCGATGTCAGGCAGGGCAGCCGATCGAGGCTACGGTCTACCCCAACGCCAAATCAAAGTCCTTCAAAAGAAGGCATCGTGCTTACCCCATATAAAAAAAGGGGAAAAAGCATGTTAAACGAAGAAGAATACATATATATATATATATATATATATATATATATATATATATATATATATATATATATATATATATATATATATATATATATATATGTGTGTGTGTGTGTGTGTGTGTATGTATGTATGTTTGGATGTGGATTTTCTTCAACACTGCCTGATAACCCTCTTTGACAAAGAAATCGTCTTTTTACAGCAATACTTCACCAATAATTGTTTCCCTGCTCATGTTTTTTCACAGGATTCTAAAAAAAAAATCCCAAATAAAAAATTCTCTAACATCAAAGTGTTTTGATGTGCCTAACCTCCCATTATATGCAAATTTTTCTTTCTTATATGAAGACGAAATTCCTCCGAATGTCGTCTTCATATAAGAAAGAAAAATTTGCATATAATGGGAGGTTAGGCACATCAAAGTGTTTTGATGTGCCTAACCTCCCATTATATGCAAATTTTCATAAAGACGAAATTCCTCCGAATGTTTTCATATAAAAGAAAAATTTGCATATAACCTTATCAAAGTGTTTTTGATTATATGCAAATTTTTCTTTCTTCATATGAAGACGACATTCGGAGATTATATTTCTTTCTTAAAATCATTCGGAGGAATTTCATTAAAATCGTGCAAAAATATATTGGGGGCATCCATCTTACACTAATACCTAAGAACCTAAAAAGTATCGGCTCTTTTTTCAGATTTAAGGACAGGCCACCGCCTTTCATGTCGTCTGGTGTTGCCTACGAGTACAACTGTCCTAAATGTAATTTAGGAAAAATATATTGGATCCGCTCGGTGGCTTCTCAGGGTGAGGGACGATTCCCACAGGGCGAGTAAGTTATAGAACCAGGTGCCGATTGGCTAATCTAGAATCCTCTAATATACGCAACCATACCATTAAATGCAAAACAGAAATCAGCTTTGGAGATTTTAAGATTATTGGCTATACTAATAATCCACATGAACAACTTACTCTTGAAACACTAAATATTAAACGACGAGTTCCGTCGTTGAACAGTCAAACAACCGCTGTGCTGTACCCATGTATTTGTCTTAACTCTGCCTTTCTCTGATTTGTATGCTTTATTCTTTTTTGTTCTCGCCTCTAGAATGGTAGGTTAGCCTCCAGTGTTCTTAAGTGCGTCAGTATTCAAGTATTTTGTCTGGTTTTTACTATTTTGTTTCTGTTTTTACTATTTTGTTTCTAAGTGCGTTCGTATTTAAGTGTGTCTGTTCTTAACAGTTTTTCTTTTTGTATTCTGTTTTAATCAGTTTCTTTTTGCTTGATTATCACGGCTTTTAAAGTAAAAATCTTGTAAATAGTTCGTTTAATTAATTTATATCAATGCACTGTATTTTACTGTCATAGATCTTGTTGATGTAATTACGAATCATGAAATGTCGCAATGAATGGTTACAAAGTATCTGCTTCTGTATTCCTGCCCTTGAACTGGTGTGTGTGTGTGTGTATATATATATATATATATATATATATATATATATATATATATATATATATATATATATATATATATATATATATATATATATATATATATATATATTTTCAATCAGTAAGCTACAAACGTCCTTTAGTATCAATTCGCTCTACCTCGGAAATAATATATTTTCATATATATTACCGAAGGGGAATATTTTAGTTGATAATAAGTTTGTCGTCTCGTGGGCTCGAACCAGCGAAGACAAGAACTCGGGAATACAGTGGACGCATTTTAACCCACTTGCTGACCGCGTGGGTTAAAATGCGTCCACTGTAGTCCTGAGTTCTTGTCTTCGCTGGTTCGAGCCCAAGAGACGACAAACTTATTATCAACTAAAATATTCCCCTTCGGTAACATATATGAAAAATATATTATTTCGAGGTAGAGCGAATTGATATTAAAGGACGTTTGTAGTTTACTGATTGAATATGAATCACGGTGATGTGATAAAAAAAATCATATATATATATATATATATATATATATATATATATATATATATATATATATAATATATATATATATATATATATATATATATATATATATATATATATATATATATATATATATATATAATATATATATATATATACTTATATAATAAATATATGTAAATTAAAATGTAAAAGTCATATATAAATCATATATATATATAAATAAACATCAGTGATAGAATGTATATAACAAGATAATATTGTTCATTTCAGGCAGACTTATGAATAAAAGTCTTTAAATTAAAATATGAAAAGTCAAGAGGTAAATCAACTTTTTTACAAAGAAACATCAGTGACTAGAATGTATACTAACAAGAGAGCACATTGTTCATTTCAGGCATCACTGTGATTAAGTGTCTTTTGCATTAGACCAATATGATTTGTTTCAGGTTTCATTGGTCTTTTTTTTTTTTTTTTTTTACAAGAATGGAAGGGATTTCATTCAAAGCCTAAACCTTATATTTTATCTGCGGTATATGCATATACTTCCATATAACAAACTATATATATATATATATATATATATATATATATATATATATATATATCCATATATATAATTTTCACGTATTTTCATTCCTCCCTCTTAGCCAGCCAGGAAATAATTCGAATTTCTGAACAAAAACATCTCTCAATTAACTGGTAGGCTCGTTTTATTGGCACGAAAGAGGAGAGCGGACTATTTTGAACTCAGGTAAAACAATAGCACCCTTGGACACCCTCCATTAGTGATATAGGCGAATACAGGCTGTGAGGTAGACTAGGAACTTAAACTTTAAGCACTTAACAATAAGACCTATTTTTCTCCACACTTTTGTTGGCTGCATGACTAAATTGCAGGATGAGTGGCCTACGCCAACGGACGCCAACGCTGGCAGATACGCATCTCGCCTCGCAGATGACTCGGTACCCAGACGGCGACACAAAAGGTCGCACTGCCTTCCACTCCTTTTTCTTCTGGAGGGACTAGCGGCATCGGACGACCCGTCCTTGTATGTTAAGCGCGAACATCCACAGGCTTAAAAAGGTACGTCAGAAGCAATTAGTCCTAGAGCCAGTCCTTTTCGTCTCAGTGAATTTCTCACTTTTTATTTTCCTGAATTTTCACTTTTCATTCTCCAAACCAACCCCTTTTGTTAAGAACCTAATGATAAAGCAGCCCCGAATTTGCCTCCATGACTTGTCCAAACCTCAAGCTAACTCAATTCAGTGATCAGTAGTAGATTACTCCCTCCATAGTGTTACCACGGGCTAATTATATTTAATTAATCAACTCCTCTATGGTACATTTTTTACCTGTGTGTGAGAGAAATTCCTTTGTGTGGAATGCTAATCCTGGATTCTCTTACAGGGTCTTCGCTACTATCCTGCTCAGTCGACCCAGCCTTGTGAACTCAAATCATCTTAAAAGTACTGCCATTTCAATAAACACAAGACTTTCCTGGTACGCAGTCCAGAGAGCAATAACCTGTTCCTCCTTGTCGTTGCACACAAGAGAGCCTGATCATTCAAGACGAATTTACCTCGTCATATGCAGAGATTTATTAAGCACTGCAAATTTGCATTTTTTCATTATTTGAGTTTATTTGCTGTATTATCAGCCTTTCAGATTACTTCCTTGGTTTTTTTCTGTAAATAAATTCAATTTAACGTAACTAGATACTCATTTCACACGGCGACCTTCCAAGCCCTGATTAACTAATGGTAATTTGAAGGTAGGTTACCCATTTTTCCCCATTATTTTGTTGCAGGTTGGTCTTCTCTGTTGGTCCATTAAGGCAGTAAATAAATAAAGACCCCTTTCATTCCTCCAACGAGACCCAATCTGTAAAGTGACGACCTAGAACCAGGATTCCTATAGACTAGCATTAACTAGCGTCGCTAACTGCTAAAACTAGGAATGAACGAACCAGGAATAAATTCATTCATTCAACTTAATTTCATTATTTCACAAAGGCATAAAGGCGACTGAAGGAAGAGTACCCAGGTAAAGGTTGTTATCATTAAGTCTTGTAACATTAAGGATACGTAGGGATAAATAGGAAAGTGATGTAATCTTTTTAAGAGAAAGAGTAAAAACGCAACAAGTCTCTTTTGTTAGAATTTCTTCATAACAGGTGGAAGCGCATAGGTTTTAAGTTAGTGAGGCAGAGCGGCAGCCAGCGAACTTTATTCACCGCAAACTTTGGAGTTAAGGAGCAGTTGTGTTGTGTTGCCAGATGAATGAGCAGTAGGAGTTAGGACGTGTTTACTAGGGAATTATCACGTGTTAGCCGTGCACTGTTAGCTAGGAGTTTTGTTCAAAAACAGTCACGGCAGAGAAAGTGTACAATTTCTGTGTCTGTGGTATAGACATTGAATTTACGAATAGCGATCTCTAGCATCCCGACGCTGATGGGAAGTGAGTAGACGTTGTGTTCAGTTGGCATATGCGCGAATCCTATCATTGTCTTCAACAATGAAGCATTCCAAGCACAGTCATTTAACAAAAACTTACATTCGATATTCAGTAACGTAAAGGCATTGCTGATGTTTAAAATTAAACAATTTGATTTTGCATTCAAAACTCACCTTCAGCCAAGAAAGTAGTTTTTTTTTTTTCTCCAATTCCACTCCCCCATCCTCCTCTCCCACACAACAAAGTGAGCGAGCAAGCAAACAGCTGTGTTCCACCCACGCGACTCAGTTCCACACTTTTCGTTCACACTGAACGAAATTTCATCACTTTCCACCCTAATGTAAACCTTCATGAAGACTTGAATACCTTTGAAAATAATTTGCAACCCTTCACCCACCATCACTTGTCATGATGGCGCGAGCCAGTAGTAACTGCATAAATACCAAAAGTTTATTTTAGAAAAAAAGTAACTTAGCGTAATTTTTGCAAAAGTAATTCATCTTACGCAAAAGGTAGAGTAACTTCAATCATAATGAATACATTCCATTACCATACGCTCTTAGAGAGAGAGAGAGATTTTTTCTTTTCACCATAACAAAGGGAATACTAACAATTAATCAATGAGTACTGGAAAATAAACCCACACATTTAAAAAAGCCAAGTACAATACGAATTTTCTTTTAATTTTAGTCCAACCGTTGATCTTTCAAGATCCAATTCCATTCTTTCTACGGACCATTGATCTTTTAAGATCCAATTCCATTCTCTCTTTTACTCATTCGCACATAGTGCGTTAATTTATATATGTGCCAGTGTTCATTGAATTATCTCCCAACTCCTCTTCTTTTCCTTTAAGTGTTTCAGCTGCAAAGTGAACTTTTGTGCGTTTCATAGAGCATACGACCCGCCATTTAATAACACTTATCAAATGCCGTACACGAGTGGGGATCCATTATTCAAGAATTGCGTATGCCGCAAGCATCAAATTGCACATTGCAAGCAAACCCCATAACTTCCCTTTCCTCATGTCAGGGAGAAAACTTCCCTTTCTCATGTCAGGGAGCAACCACTAGTTTTTAGGACTAGCCACCCATGAGTGCACGCTAAGGGTTTCTGTTTCCATAGTGCCACTAATCTGAGGCACTGCCAACCAATTAAGCTACTGAAGCACTTACCCTTTCTCTTTTCCCTCTTACTCCTTACTTACCTTCTGCCTCAGGCAGAGTGCCATTTCTTTCAGTGCCGTTTGGTTGCACTGGCCTTTTAGTGTTGCTCTCCGGGGCACATCAGCACCACAGTACCACCAAACCAAAGTCATCACTTATAAGCCACTGCACCTGTACCTAAGATACAGAGTGCCACCAACAGTGTATCCACCCACAGGGACTGTAGCACCTTCAGGATCACTCCCATTTGCTAAGTGTTTCTGCCCATTAAGGAATATTATACCGTCAGGATCACTTCCATATCTACCAGTATATCCACCCATAAGGATCAGACTTCCTTCAGGATCGCTCCATCAGTGCATCAGTGTGACCTTTGCACGGCACACTCAACCACAGTGCCATCTTATTGAAAGGGTGCCACCCCACTGAAGTGCCACCACATTATGGGACACTTCCACCTCGTCACAGACCACTTCCCCTAGTCCTCATCATAAACTACAACCATGTCTCTAGAACAGCACCAAGCCCTCATGAACATGTGCAAGGATGCAGGTTTCACAGGACAGGAACTCACCCAGTGGGTGAAAGAGCAGCTAGAAGAGCAGAGGAAGCATGAAGAAGAGCAGAGTAAGTATGAAGAAGAGCAGAGGAACGAGGAAGCCGAACAGAGGTGGCTGGAAGATGAAGGAGAAGAAAGGAGAAGACAGCAAGACTTAGCCCTCAAGGAAAGCGAGCAAGCCCTTAAGGCAAGCAAGCCTGCTCTCGTAGAAGGGAGCTCGAGTTGGAGAGAGCAAAGAAAGAAAGTGCCGAAGCTATAGTGCTCCAACAAGCCTCCAACCCCACACCTGCTGCACCAAATGCTCCGCTCTCAAGCCTTAACTCTCTAGTCCCCAAGTGGACTGAGGAAGAGCCGGAAGCATGGCTAGAAGAGACTGAGGTGCTCTTCGACAATTTCAACACCCCTGAGGCCGACAGGGTGTTAGTGCTGACCAAACACCTGGAAGGAAAAGCAAAGGCAGCCCTCCACTCGCTGGCGCAGAGTCAAAGAGGTGATGACTGAAATCCATAGGGTCATCACCAAGGCCTACAAGAGAACCCTGGAGAAATGGAGACAACGGTTCCGAGGTCTTGCCAAGGAAGTTGGCTGGTCCTGGACGGAATGGGCCTGTCACAAGACCCAGTCTGGTACCCGCTGGTTCGACTCCTCATGCGCTACCTTCGAGGACCTATTCAATAGGACCATGCTGGAGGATCTTTTCCAGTGTGTGCCTGGGCCCCTTGCTGTATATCTCAAAGATAAGCAGCCCACCATGCTTATGGAAGCCTGCCGCTTGGCCGACACCTGGGAAACTTTTAAACCATCCCACAGCACATCTCAATGGCGCATAGTACCACCCGGGTACCTCTCAGGCTCAACTCGCCCAAAGAACGGTCTGCCTAGCAAACCCACTTGCACCAACTGCAAGAAGTTTGGTCATGCTGAAGCTGATTGCCGCTTTAAATTGAACAACAATAGGCAGCCTACCAACAACAGCCTACCAACAACCACCAAACCTCCTCTCCTTCCACATCTGCACAACCTCCTCCACAAACCATCACTGCATGAAGATCAGCCAATCCCAAGGGAATCTGCCGAGACTGTGGAACTCCAGGGCACCATTCTGCTGGATATCCTGCCTGCCAGAAACATGTGTCCTATCCCAGGCACGTCAACCTGATTAGAGCTACATCCTCCATGTCTGTGCCGCCAGAGATGTCTCACCCTGAGCGGGTTTGGACACAGTCCGTCTCAGTGGCACCTCTGGATGGCTCTAGCCTACCAGTGAACCTGCCAGCCACAGTAGACACTGGCTCAGACATTAGCCTGATTGATCAGGCCCAAGTGCCAGCCAGTGCCACTATGAATGAAAAGACCAGGTGGACAATGACCTGGGTAGAAGACCACTCCAAGACCATTCCAACAGTCAAACTCAGGGTAACCACCCCTTGGGGCACTCACCGGCTTGGCGTGGTGAAAAGCATCCAGCACGGAGTGGAGTTCCTGCTAGGATGAGACATTCTCTGGGGATGTCTGTTCCGTTCCACTCTGTTGCCTATCTACCTGCACCAGGGAGGCCACTCTAAACCAACCTGACCGGGACACAGCCACTGTGACAGCTGTGCCACTGCCAGCCCAACCTTCTATTCACCAAGGTGTGCAATGGAAAGACCATGCTCCAAACCACTCCTGGCCCAGTCCTAAATCCTCACAAAAGGATGGCCGCCAAGAATCTCCTCCCTCCCCACGATAGGATCTCACCCAGAACCGCTGAAGGACCTGCAACGTAAGAGGGCACTCCAAAAACTGGGCAAGGTGCCCCAGCAAGCTAGCCGCAGTGGATACCACTGCCACACCAATTCCAAGAGGCTTTGTCCTCCACCCAAGACAGGAATTTCTGTCCCCCACTACTTCTACTTGGGTACGCAGAGGGGTCTTGCACTCCCGGGTCCCTCATCAGCCATGCCTGACTCCAATCCTCTGCCAGTGCCACTTGAGAGCACTGGGCAGTGCCAAGCTCCGCCTATCTCGGACAGAATCCATATACTAACCTGTCACCTTCTAGGAATGGCATAGCCAGACCTTGGGGGCCCTAGAAGAAGAAGAAGAAGAGGGGGCAGAAGAGATCCGCTTAACCAACCAGAGCCACAAGCTCTCCTTGGCACTTGTGTCCCATTGGCACAGTGCCGCTTCCACCTCAAAGTGATCTTGGCACCTATCCAGAGAAGGTAGCCTGCATGATCTCTGTCCCAGTAGACTAAACCCTAACACCCTAGGCATTTTTTAATACTAACCTTGTGACTAGCATCATCTGACTATCCAATACTCAAGCTGGTACACCACCTGGTTACTTACTA
>NC_089796.1:34376663-34449163 GCF_040412425.1 Macrobrachium rosenbergii | reverse complement strand
TATATATATATATATATATATATATATATATATATATATATATATATATATATATATATATATATATATATATATATATATTATAACTTTTGTAATGAGATTTATTTATTACACATTACCACAGGTGAAAAATAAGAGACGGGGTGTAGGTCCTGACCGGTTTCGACTTTATTTCCAAGCCATTGACGAAGGACTGATACAGAGTATAAGAAGTCACAGATACATATACTACAGGAACAGTACTGACGAACATACACAACTGTTAGAGACCACATACCCACCCACAGGCCGGTGTCGAGGTAGGAGTGGCCTTCAAAACTCATTTGGCTAAAAATCACAATATACTCTCAGGGGACAATACTGATAAACATACCAACCACAGATCCACACCTGACAGGTGTCAGGGAGGCGGAGTTTGGAAACTCATTAACACTACTGCCCCTGTACTGAGTTTACAAATATGATAATCCTATTTTCATACATCTCTACTGCCTGCCTTAAAATTTAAACAATTTACAAATTTCTTTTGATATTAAAGGATCAAGTTTATACATCCCTTGACTGATATTCATATTATGGTTGTAACTTTCTTTTATAAAGCTAGATTCAATGATATTCCTTTCCAGTGCATTATTAGAATATACAATCCTTTTTGCCCCTTCCCAGTTGATAGCATGATTGTTCTCACTAACATGTACAAAAATACCACTGTTCCCCTGTGCATATCTCACACATTTCTTATGTTGTTCAATTCTTTTTTTCCAGTGCTTTAGCCGTTCGGCCAATATAAAAGTTGGCACAAGACTTACATGGAATTTTATATACACATCCTTTAGTATTGTCAGGGGAGTTCTTGGTAAGTACATTTTTCATTGTTTTGTTGTTCTTAAATGCGACATTAACACCAAAATTCTTAAGAAGATGGGGGATATCTTTCATATTATTATTATAAGGCAGTACAAGCAAATTTTTTGTGTTATAAGGTTCTTTCTGGTTTTGATACATAGTCTTTTTTGCCGCTTCAAATGCACTGTTTAATACACTGTCCAGATATTTCAAATTCTTGCCTGCATTCCTGATCTTATCTATTCCCTGAATATATTAATGAGGAAATAGATAAGATTAGGAATGGAGGCAAGAAATTGAACTATCCGGACAGTGTATTAAACAGTGCATTTGAAGCAGCAAAAAAGACTATGTATGAAAACCAAAAAGAACCTTACAACACAAAAAATTTGCTTCTAATGTCTTATAATAATTATATGAAAGATATCCCCATCTTCTTAAGAATTTTGGTGTTCATGTAGCATTTAAGAACAATAAAGCAATGAAAAATGTACTTATCAAGAACTCCCCTGACAATACTAAAGGGTATGTATATAAAATTCCATGTAAGTCTTGTGCCAATTTTTATATTGGCCAAACGGGGAAAGCACTGGAGAAAAGAATTGAACAGCATAAGAAATGTGTGAGATATGCACAGGGGAACAGTGGTATTTTTGTACATGTTAGTCAGAACAATCATGCTATCAAGTGGGAAGGGGCAAAAAGGATTGTATATTCTCATAATGCACTGGAAAAGGAATATCACTGAATCTAGCTTTATAAAGAAAGTTACAACCATAATATGAATATCGGTCAGAGATGTATAAACTTGATCCCTTAATATCAAAAGAAATTTGTAAATTGTTTAAATTTTAAGGCAGGCAGTAGAGATGTATGAAAATAGGATTATCATATTTATAAATGCAGTACAGGGGCAGTAGTGATAATGAGTTTCCAAACTCCGCCTCCCTGACACCTGTCAGGTGTGGATCTGAGGTCGCTTATGGTCGGTATGTTTATCAGTATTGTCCCCTGAGAGTATATTGTGATTTTTAGCCAAATGAGTTTTGAAGGCCACTCCTACCTCGACACCGGCCTGTGGGTAGATATGTAGTCTCTAAAGGTTGTGTATGTTTGCCAGTGCTGTTCCTGTAGTATATATATTTGTGACTTCTTATACTCTGTTTCAGTCCTTCGTCAATGGCTTGGAAATAAAGCCTGTGACCTACACCCGTATTTTTCACCTGTGTAATATATATATATATATATATATATATATATATATATATATATATATATATATATATATATATATATATATATATATACACTGTATATATATGTATATATATTATATATAAATGGATGTATGTATGAATGTTCCAGCATAACTCTGAAATGCATTGAGCCATTTCAACCCAACTTGGTATACATATGACTTACTATCTGGAAAAGAATACTGTGGGGGTAAGACATCACTAGCACCAAAGGGAACCAAAGGGGGGGGGGGTGGGAAGGGATTCTCTGAAATGGGGCTGGTTCTGCCCATAGACTTGGGAACTAAATCAACTGGGTGAGTTTATCATACCTCATTTTGGTATAGCCTACATAAGACTTACTACCTGGAAAAGAATACTGTGGGGGTAAGACATCACTGGCACCAAAGTGGGTTGGGGGTGGGAAGGGGTGACATGTGAAAATGACTGAAAACGACAGATATTAGTGTCGATTCCACAGTTTCTGCGGTCACCAAGATAAATACAGTAAACCCAATGATTCGCGGGCTCACACATTCGCGGGTTTCTCTGTGGAACATATCTAGCCATTTTTCACGGAAAATTCGCCCATTCGCAGGTTTCTCTGTGGAACATATCTAGCCATTTTTCGCAGAAAATTCGCCCATTCGCGGTATTTTTCACTGAGATATATTCACTAATTACTGTATTTTCATATAATTTTAATGAATAAATGCACTTTTTGTGATAAAACTATTAAAATACTCAGGTATAAGCATTTTTACAGGGTTTTTCTTGGTTTAAGCTATCAAAATGGGCAGTTCTAAAGTGTTTTTAGAGGGGTTTTAAGCATTCGCGGATTTGACCTATTCGCAGGGGTGTGTGGGACGCATCCCCCGCGAATACGGGGTTCACTGTAGTGACACTCCCGATGCCCTTTAAATCCAAGTTCATCCCTCATAGGAGTGTGGGGGGGGTTAGAAGGGGTGAAATATAAAATGTTAAACATGTTGGGCAATGTAACTGAAGCATCTATCTAAACAGGAAAGAGAGAGGGCGAAACAGTTTTTATCCCATGGATACCACTCATTCCGACAGATCTCCCTTTTAACCTTAAGAGTTTGCATTTTCCAGCGAGGCTTGTCTTCTCGATCGTGAACAACAAGGCACAGGGACAATCTACTAAGTACAGTGGAGTGAATTTTAGATTGTCATGTTTTTGCCACAGGCAACTTTATGTTGCTTGCTCAAAGGTGGGTTCACCCACGACTTTATTTATTCTTGCTCCTGATGAAACTAAAAATGTTGTTTACAGTCAAGTTTTATGTTAAATTAGTATTTTAGTGTATTTGTGAAAGATTTTACTTTATAATTTTTATACTGTATTTATATTTTTAAAACCAAAAAATACAAATTCTTTGATATTACACTATAGATTTAATTCCTTTTCCTGTCTAATTGAGATAAATAAATATCTGGGTGTGTTCTACGCTTTGGGTATATTCTATGGTCTGGGTGTGTTCTACACTTCAAGTTTTTACCGTGCAACGCCGGGTACGTCAGCTATGTATATAACTGTAAAAGGACGGAAATTCCACAGTAGTATAAATATTACTTATTTAGAAAGCTTTCGTTAGCAACTGTTAGCCTCATCAAAAAAAAAAAAAAAAAACTTTGGAATGTGGATGTTCTGATGTCATTTCCTACAAACAAGCAACTGTTGATGTGTGATGTTACCAATGCCAAGCAGATAGTTATTACTACAAACATTTCGTAAAAAAAAAAAAAAACAATGTCCAAAGACGAACTAGTCTATTAGCTAATAAGCTAACAGTCTGTTAGCTGATGAGCTTTTCACAATATGTATATAATATACCTTTCAACTACCAGTTTAGCATTCTAAACAATTCCACTTCAACATTTGCTTGTTTTAAGGCATCAGAACATTCCTCGTTACTCCATGGTACTTCTGTTTTAGTCTGATAAAGCTGGCAGTGGCTAGAGAAGCTAACTGGCTAAAGGTACATAACCTTCTAGACATTTCATTTTGCTGAATTTCCTTCTGTATACCTAAGTGCAACACACAGCACTGGCCGTGTGGGTAAAGGACGACGAACTTAACTAAAAATCTCCCCTTCGGTAACCTATATGAAAATATATTATTTCCGAGGTAGAACGAATTGGATATTAAAGGACTTTTGTAATTTAATGCTTGTATATGAATCACGGGGATGTGATAAAATTATACATATATATATATATATATATATATATATATATATATATATATATATATATATATATATATATATATATATATATATATATTATATATATATATACACATACACACACACAATTACCTGCACCCTTCTACTCTGAACAATTCAACTGGTGTTGTTTTCCGCTTCTCAGGAAGTAGTTGAGGAAGGGCTAATTGGACCCATGCCTTTCTTAATGCTAATTGCAGTCAACCACTCGACTAAACGATAACTAAACTAAAAGATAACTAATATAACAAATTCACAATAAATTTTATACAATGTACCTAAAGCAATCCAGCTTGCAAGGTCAGTCCCAAGTGTAATCGTAACAACCAAAATGCCTTCTTAACTTCTAGATTTCCCTCAACATATTGGATACACACTACAAAGCCAATGATCCGAATGAAAAAAAAAAAATATGAAGTGATTCTGACGTTCGTAGCAAGATTCAAGTCCACATCCAGATTATCAGAACAAGGACACAATACCCACCTGGCAACGAAAGATACATACATACATACATACATACATACATACATACATACATACATACATACACACATATATATATATAAATATATATATATATATATATATATATATATATATATATATATATATATATATATATATATATATATATATATATATACAGACACACACACACACACATTATATATATATATATATATATATATATATATATATATATATATATATATATATATATATATATATATATATATATATATATATAAAGGAGGGGGACGGCAATTATTTAATTATATTAAATCTTATTTAGGGACCACGAATCGTCTGGTAATTAAGTTCACACGACGTTTTCATTATTTACTGTTCGTGAGAAACTTATTCACCTTATGTAACTTCTCTTTACTAAATAATACTTACCGCAAAGCAAAATTGTTTTAGAACCTGGTTACTTCCCCCGAAACGAAGGAAAACTCGCACGTGAGAAACACTACCACAGTCATAAACAATCTGGAATGAAATGAGCATCTAGATTTCGAAACGCCTACTTAATAATCATATGAGCGCCTACAGTGTCTTCTCAACACCCTCCCTCCTAATATTAGTCAATTCATATTGTCACGCAAAGGAGTCACCTTTTAAATGAAAGAAATCGCGTTTGATTGAACCCCATATGGCTCGGTTAATTAGCCACACCTTCATTTTGCATGCGTGAGAAACTACGGTAACCGATATTGCCACATCAGTCACGAGGTAATTTAATTACATCCACAGATGATGAGTAGGCCTACTATTATTAATCACAACACATGGAACAACCTTTCAAAGCCCATAGACTTGTTAAGCAAAATTCCGCATGAGAGAACGCTCTTACTTATGGAAATAACATTGAAATAATAAATAACATCAGACAGAGAAAACAGTATACGACAGGTAAAGGTAACATACAAATGTTCCTAGTTCGAGTCATGAGTAAGGTCGGCTGGATGGGTGAGTTTTCAAAGCCCTTTATATCTCTGTTGGCATAGAATTTAATTGAATCGAACCGAATTGAATATTGAGTTTAGGCCGAAGGCCAAGCACTGGGACCTATGAGGTCATTCAGTGTCGAAAAGGAAATTGACAGTAAAAGGTATGAACGGTGAAACAGGAGGGAAACTTCGCAGTTGCACTATGAATCAATTGTTAGGAGAGGGTGGAAAGTAAGATGGAAGAAAGAGAACGTGAAAGGAGGTACAGTAAAAGGAAAGAAAGGGTTGCAGCTAGGGTCGGAAGGCACGCTGCAAAGAACCTCATGTAATGCCTACGTGCACTGACGGCACTATTACGCCGCCCCCCCCCCCTACGGAATTGTTGGCATAGGAGTAATGATTAAGTTCCTGCTTGCTTGTAGCAGACTTCCGGACTACGATGTTGGTGGTTTTGGTACCCTTGGGTTGATAAACCCAATTTCATTGCAAAAGTCTTCCAGCGAATCGAGAGGTCCCTGACAAACCGCCCACAAACCCCCATGAGGCAAGGCATAGCCTATTGTTTTATTCTATTACACCAACGCAATATATGACCGTAAAATTGGTGTGTAAAAATGAAACCATTACAATAATCCTACATGACGTGAAACGAGGCAAGCCCAATCTAATAACTGTACCCTACGAATGAACTGGGAAGCTTGGGAATTGCCGTTCTCATGGCATGCGTTTTGGCCCAGCAGTCAATATTCACGTGTTTCTCTCTCTCTCTCTCTCTACACCAGAGCTGGGACTCAAAACGCGCTGACTGACAACAAGGTAAAGCATGCTAGATTTTACGGTACACTCCCGTTGATTTTTTCCCTTTTGCTTTAGTTCGAGAATTGAACCCGGGTCTCACTCGGATTCGGGTATTAACCCGCGCTGTCTGGCACCCTTCCCAGCGCGTCACTAGCTGAACCTCAACCCCCAAATCCGCTCCGCAACCACCAACCCTTCCCCGAACAGCTACCACAAAGTCACTTAGACGCGCACAAACTCTTACACGCACATGCAAACGCGAGCAGAACGAGTCTTAAAAAATTTACATTTTATGTCAAAAGTACAAATACATCTTACATCCGAAAATCATTTTTCTTCACCCCTGATATGAGGCTGAAGTATCTTGAACTGAATGCTCGAAGATCCAATGTACCGTTACAGCAAGGGAAGAAATGCACTGCAAGGTACAGTTACAGATTCAAAACATGGTTACTATGAATGTTCGTGGTGTATGGGTGTTACTGCTTGATGCCTGATACAGTGTAGAGAATATTTTGTTTTAGAGCTCTGTGGGATTTTGACCAGCATCAGGCAATACTTGACTTGGTTCACCCACTGAATTGCAAGTTCATATCGAGAAACGAAGCTTCGCAAGTTGACATCGTCCTCGTCGGAGACAGACATGAGACCAGCAGTAACGTAGCTGCCTGATGTCACATGATCGTATCGATCCCATACCAATATAACGAAACAATTTGGAGGACTAAACAGTTTCGCGACACCAACCAAACATCACTCCTAAGTACTGACCACGCTAAACAGGACACGACACGCACTTCCACTGCATACGACTATGTGAGGGTACTGATTACGGCTCCAGGGTTAACCATAATGAACTTGGGATTAAATTTAAGAACGGAAAGTCTTGGTATTTCGTTTCTTAGCCTTACACATGCTTTACCCTACCTTATACTTCATATCGTTTTAAATTATCACACATCCTTTACACGCACACAACAATTGTGTATGGTGTCCATAAAACACACTGTGTGTGTGTGTGGGGCTGGGTTGGTATGATTAAAAAAATGTGGGGGGCTGCTGGTATGATAAAAAAAATATGATATAAAAGACGTGGGTAAAGCATTGTAAAAAACGAAATACCAAAACACGATATATGTAGCCTAAGTGAATAAATCCAACATTAACCTACGCCATGCAAATTTCATGATAACGGTTGGGGTAATCGTTTCCTTTATATTTTCATATTCTATTCGAACGTTTGAAATACCGAACAATGGTGCTCGTATTTATGCCACTGACTTAGGTACCGTTGAATCACACAAGGCAACCTATAACTTGCACTAAGAGAGAGAGAGAGAGAGAGAGAGAGAGAGAGAGAGAGAGAGAGAGAGAGACTTGCCATGATGCCGATTGCATTCCCACTCCATTCAACAACATTCGTCTTTTAACAAAGTTTTAAGTCGCCTGTTAGCATTCCTGCCAATAACAAGATCAGGCTAGGGTTTAGCACACGGATAGTCTGTCGTGATCAATAAGGCCATCTAAACATTGAGCTTACCTGGATCGGAATTCCTTACACGGCGAGATGATGAAATGTAGTAGGGATTTTTCTGGTCCCCGACCACAACGTATATGGAACCACAAATGAGCTAAATGTCAGTCTGACTCTGACTCAGTGTACCCGACCCGTTGTAAACAAACGTACGTCACTGTCTTTCTTGAGCCGAACAAGTCCGTTGGTATGTTGCAAGTGTACGATAACGACCAACATCGTATGATCGTGCAGTTCTGTTTTCTTCGGCGGGTGCCGACAGCGTTCGAGTTGTGTGGCTTGCTAATGCCATTTTTCTTTATCAATGAACGCGATTTAATACGCTTAACGACGTTAAGTTCTTCGTTCTACTCCCTCTTTGTATCAAGTTTTTAGTGGGAGTTTATTTATGTTGCATCGAATCACTGTGTTCGGTTTCTTACCCAATAAAAATACGACACTGAAAAATATACTTTCCACAGCTCGCAAGTAAACATGTCGGATGGTTTAAGGAAATGGTTTCCATTTCAGTTATATTTTATCTTTTACATTACGCAGAGAAATTTTCTAAGGTTTATTATAAGGATAAGACAATTATCCTGTTTTCTCCTTTTTATGAATGCAGTGAGCTGCGGCACCTTTTTCATTATAAATCTGATTTTTACAGAATTCATGTAGTTTCATGTAGTTTCCCTCTATTTGGGGAGGGATCCCTGACACACAGACGTACATATGAACGCGCGCACACACACACACACACATTTATATATATATATGTGTGTGTGTGTGTGTGTGTGACACGCACACACACATACACACATTTATATATATATATATATATATATATATATATATATATACTATATATATATATATATATATGACTGTGTCATCTAGCAATTAACTTCTTGTTTTTGGTCCTGCTAAAAAATCCATCTCTTCCTGTTTTCTTGTGATCTCTCCCTGCTGACATCTATGAATCTAAAAGCAGCGGAGGACAATTTTGTGGTTTAGAATAAAGCAATAAAAATACGATGCATTCTAATTTAACAAAAAATATCGTGAATGTTCGAAGTCATTGTTGAGTGAGGAATCTTATTAAAAAGTTAATAGTCTGGCTTTATACACACACACACACACACACACACACACACACACACACACACACACACACATATATATATATATATATATATATATATATATATATATATATATATATATATATATATATACATATTTAAAAATTTAAAATCACAGTAGATGCACGTGACTTCAGTGTATAAGTGAATCCCACTTTCTGTGGATTCGAACAATACATATATATATATATATATATATATATATATATATATATATATATATATATATATATATATATACATATATATACTGTATATTTATATATATTTTCTTTGTGCTAGGGCCATTCGTTTCCGTTGACTGGAGTAGATGCTGGTACCAATTAACAGCTGGCTGCACTGGAAGTCTAAGTTTGAGCTATAGACGAACTAGTCCGGTTGCCAAATGACATTTTGGGGTCAAACCCGGTTTTGTGGTAAGGAGAAGGTTTTATTGTTGATTCTGGTGCTATGACATGTCCTCAACAGGAATCAGCCAGGTGCCCCTCTAACACTCTTGGGAAAAAAAATTACGGGCCAAAAACAAAATGGTCATGACACAGCATGTCACCTATGGTAAATGTCACACATCTTTTTCAGTACTGTTGACAGACAGGTGATCTTGGTGTCTGTACCTGTTTTTGGGGTCAAGGAAGTCCTTGATTTTACTAGTTTCGTATTTCAAGGTATGTAGAAAGATATACGATTTAAATCACCAATAATTATTTGATAATCTGCATGCTTATTGGTGGCGGTAATTTTTTTTAACATTTTTTCGTTACAGGTCAGCTAAGACAGTATGGTCAAGCATGGATGATAAATGTTTCTTTGATTGCTCCAACATTTCCCCTAACCTCATTAACTGTGGCGCTGCTAAAGTACAAACTATCAGAGACTGTAGTATGATGGGCTTATTGGTAAATTGCATGGTCTAGATTCTATATCATGAAAGCTGTGTATCTACTTATACTTCTAAGCATCATCTCAAACAATATATCACAAAGAAGAGTAATGCCAGCTCTGCAACAGAAACAGTAGTACCACCCAAAAGATCATGCAGATTGGGCACAAGGAGATTCAGCTTCAAAGAACACTGTGTTATCTGCGGTGAGAAGTGTCTACCACTGGATCCTCGCCATCCAGACGGATGGAGAAAAGTATACCAGTGTTGAACAACAGGAGACTACAAGCAGAAGATATTACTCACCTGTGATGAGTGTAATGATGATTTGGCCAATGAAGCTAGGGTTAGATTAAGCGGTGTGGTTATAGATTTGCATGCAGCAAATGCACAGTACCACAATGACTGTTATAAGAGCTTCATGAGCCACAAGAATATTCAAGCAGCTGCTGGAACTAAATGCAATATCCTTCTACAAGATGATCCTGCCTTGGATGCACTGATTTGTGAAATGGAGGGTAAAAAAATCACACATATGGAGCTCTATTGAAATCCACAAAACATACACAAACTGTGGAGGCAGTCAACTGCCACATAAAAACCTCATCAGTAACTTATTCAGTCATTTTGGTTATGATCTGCTGAAACTCTCAGGTGAGGGAGTAGCTAACATATTTGTGTTCCACAATGAAGCTCCTCATTTACTCAAACTTACTGATGCTAGTGATGAGGTTGACATGACAGTCATAGCCAAAACAATAAAGAGAGACTGTTGTGGAAAAGCAGCCAACCGGGACACATACCAAACTCGACTCACTCAAGAAGATGCAACAAATGCTTGCAGTGATATGATCCTAAGGTTGCTTGCTGAGTTGTCACCCAAACTAGACAACACAAACGCAGCTTTACTAATAGGAAACATCATAACAAGTGTTCTCACCAACAGACCAACAATGTTACAGATAACTCTTGGAACCATCATGAGGGACAAATCACTTATAGAACAGTGTGCAGAATTCGGCATAACATATGATGAAGTGTTACAGTTCAAGAAATCAGTGGCACATGCTGCCTCGAAAGAGAAGAACTTACAAGGATTGATGAACAGTAAAATTGGCCTAATTCAAACATTTGCTGATAACTTTGACACAAACATTGCATCACCGAATGGACTGAAATCGACTCATTCACTAGCCTTGCTTCTCACACAAGTACAGGAAAATACAGATCATATCCAAGATCCAAAGACTCCTACAATCAAAAGACTGAGAAAGGAAGACTCACAGATAGAACATACACCCCAAGTTACTGTACAAAGGTATAAAGGGCCCAGAAAACCCGATATGCCACAAGATTATGCTTGTAAACCCATTTTCCCACTGTAAATATTGGCTGCTAAGATAATCACCCTTAACAGAGCTCAGTTGACTGACCACATATTCCTCAAAAAATCATACATGAAATTTCTACTCCAGAGTACAATGGATTCAATACAGGGATGGCTCGTAAATTGGGACACACCATCAAGCCTGCCACCAAAGCTATCTATACTCCCCTCATAGATATGAAGCCATCAGATCCTGACACGATTATGACTGTCATGGCTGAGTCTCAAAGACTAACCCAGCAATGCAATCAGTTAGTGACATTATTCACGGTTGATCAACAACTATATCATATAGCTGTTGATGTCCTGTGGGCCCATCCTCAGCAGTTCAAAAATCTCATTCCTCGTCTTGGGGGCATTCATATGCTCATGAGCTTTGTTGGTACAGTCGGGACTCTAATGGCCAATAGTGGACTGGAGTTCAGAAGATGCTTACAGGAAAGAAGTTTCCCCAATGTGTACGAGCCCTGAGGATGGTGGTGGAATAGCTCCTCCAAGATGTTGTACCTGCCAGTGAGAGCTTTGATAAACTGATGGTTGACTTGGAAGAAAGGTAACTCAGATTGAATAAATTCATTGCAAAGTGTTGCTTTTTAGTGCACCTTTGACTGCTAAACTGACAAGAACTTTCTGCTTCTTTGTTTATGAAAAGGTCGGCGAGATTACTAATAGTTAGACATTAAATTTGTTGCTCTATGTTTCTTATTAACAGGGCTGGGAGAAGTAGAACTTCCATGATGTGGTTAACAAATCTCATCAAGCCAATTCTGATAATGATGCAGTTTGTCAGAGCTGAGAGGGAAGGAGACTGGCTTTTACATCTAGCTGGGTTTATGTTACTTTTAAGCAATAGTTAATATTGTATGTGACCTGTATAAATATAATGCAGGGACAAAAGTGATAATGGAAGAGAGAGTAATGTTTATGACTCCAAGGCACTATTGCACAATCTATTTAGGTCATGGCCATATGTGATACTTAAAAAGGAGTCATTACCTCATTTGATTAATAAGCATAATTGTATTGCTTCATTCTTATGTACCACAATCCAAGGATATGCTAAAATTATCATTTATGAATTTGTTATCAAACTAGTGATTACTAAACAGTATGTTATCTGGATTGCTACTGAATGTTAATAAAGTGTACATACTACAATAAAGGCACTGTTTTTTTCACTAACTATCACCCTTTTGGACGAATATAAACCATTTTCGAGGTAGATACTCTTAATTAGTGAGCAGCAATGACTTCCTTGGTCCCAAAAACATTGGTATAGACACCAAGATCATGTTTCTGTCAACAGTACTGAAAAAGATATGTGACATTTAACATTGGCGATATGCCGCGTCGCAGCCATTTTGTTTTTGGCCCGTAATTTTTTTCCCCCAAGAGTGCTAGAGTGGCACTCGGCTGATTCCGGTTGAGGACATGTCAGAGCACCAGAAACAACAATAAAACCTTCTCCATACCACAAAACTGGGTTCGACCCCATTCCGCTAGACTAAACCTAACGAATGTATTCAGTGCTGCACCACTTGGCTGCGTCATGACTGAGCAGCGCAGTGCATGACTTTCATTTGTTTGATTGCTCATGTCCTGCCGCATACCAGTCCTCTCAGCTGTAAATGAGTGGAAGCGCCTGATGACTTCAAGAAAAAAGAATATCCAAAAGTTATTGTATGGCAACCTCACCCTTAAAGATCTGAAAACTCGAAAGCTGTGCCCTTCTAGCATCACCTCCACCACTCCAAATGGAAATGGAAAAATTATATATAAATATTTAAAATATTATAATATATATATATATATATATATATATATATATATATATATATATATATATATATATATATATATATATATATATATATATATATATATGTATGTATGTTTTTATAAATATTACTGCTGTTATATATATATATGTATTTATATATAGTAATATTAATCAGATTGACCTAGACGGTATGAACGTCTTTGTTCCGGGGAACGTCTTTGTTCCGCAGGTAGACCAGGCAATTCAAATATAACGACCATAGCAGAGACAGACGGTGTCCCCACATAGGCCAGGTTAGGTAGCATTAGGGATGTAACCCCATAGGAAAAATTTCCATATCCACCCCTATGATACGTGGTCTTAAGCTTTTTACCTGTTCTGCTTCGACGGATGTGTTGACAAAAATTTCAGACCTCGGTGGCATACGACGTGCTATCCTGTGTCGTCCCCAGCGAGGTCAGACAGAGAGAGAATTTAACTATCGAGGAGAGCGGACATCTTTTTTTTCCCGGCTCGGGAATTCCTTGGTCTCTCCGTCTTTCTTTTGTCCCTGTTACTAAGTGAAGTGGCGAATTAATCCCAGCGTGCCCAATCGACAGTTGATGCGCAGCAACCTTTGTATAAAGGTAAGTCTGGAATTTTAGTTCATCCTTTGTTGAATTACTATTATCTTCCACTTTATTTCAGTTTTCCTTGTTCCCTTCTTCCGCCACCCAGTAGATTACCAAGCACACGTTGCTTTTACGAAGTCTAGATTAAGCCAAAATATTATATTGTTTAGCTTTATCCAAATTATTCCAGCAAGAGTAACTAGGACTTAGGGTAAGCAAGTCATTTTAATTCTTTATGCATTCTTTGTGTCTCGAATCCATTGTTTGGAAGAGCCGTTGTGTTTCAACACCATCTTAACGAGTAGAGATTGCCTGCGTCCGAAGTTGACGACGTTTATCGTAAAGTCTTTATTCATTGAATGTTCTTTGTTGAGGTTAATTTCCCTTAACTGGCGGCCTTGGTTAATATAAACAGCTGTTTTTGAGGTTAATTCGTAGCTTCATCGACAGGTTACGTGTGTTCTTGGCTTGCAGGGCCGTATAAAAATTACGTAAATCAAGTAATAAACTTATCAGCCAAGTCACACTCGTAACAATGTATATGTTTAAAAAGTCACATAGATGCATGTGACTTCAGTGTATAAGCGAATCCCACAAGAAAATGACATGCAGAAGTTCAGTACCAAGAGCTTTCACACTTATTAATGCATCGTCTGGCCACAAATGAGACACAGGTAAAAAGAAGGTTGCAAAGTAAACAAAAAGAACATGAATAACAGATGGTCAATCGTCAAAGGGTAATAAACAAAAAGTTAATCCAGGATAATCCAGGATCAAGTAGTCGCAAAGTAAAACCATAGACCTAACTACAAGAGACAAGAAGGTTTAGCCCGCAAAATCCAAAAACATGAGTAAAATTGAATACCAGATGGCTAATTGCCTAGGGATAATAAACAAAAGGGTCATCCAGGAAAATCGGGGATCACACGGTCGCAAACTAAAACCATATACGTAACCATAAGAGGTACGGAATCTTACCCGTTCATAATTGCAGAAACATGTATAAAACTGAATACTGATTTTGCTTATATTTATCAATAATTTTTTTAATTAAGAGGCAAGCATAATATTCTCAAATTACCATATGATGGAAGGTTTTTACAAGTTCCTAGAATTTTAAAGCTTTTCAACATAAATGTTGTTTTCAGTAATTTTAATGTTAGGAATTTAGTAATAAAAAATTCTCCTAAAGTTGTTTCTGGCTGCATCTGTGAAATTCCTTGTTAAAAGTGTGATAAAATATATTATGGACAAACTGGAAAATCACTTTCACAACGAATCAAACAACACCAGTATTCTGTGATAACTAGCCAAATACCAAATGCATTATTCGTACATAGAGATTTAGAACATCCTATTAACTGGAATGAAGCAAGATCTTTAGTTCTATGTAACGACACAGTTAAATGTAACATCAGTGAATTTTGTTTTATCAAGTCAAATAATGAAAGTGTTCTCAATCTAAGTCTTGGTTTGTTTAAACTTGATGCCTTCATAATGAAAAAAGTTGTTGCGAAATATAAGCAAAATTAGTATTCAGTTTTATA
Organism: Macrobrachium rosenbergii; assembly: GCF_040412425.1. Lineage (NCBI taxonomy): Eukaryota > Metazoa > Arthropoda > Malacostraca > Decapoda > Palaemonidae > Macrobrachium > Macrobrachium rosenbergii. Next base: position 34,433,721 of record NC_089796.1, on the reverse strand, counting down.
CATGTTTCTAAAATTTGAATGGGTAAGATTCCGTATCTCTTATGGTTAGGTATATGGTTTTAGGTTGTGAGCGTGTGCTCCCGGATTTTCCTGGATTATCCATTTGTTTATTACCCCTTGGCAATTAACCATCTGGTATTCAATTTAGTATATGTTTTTGGATTTTGTATGGATAAACTTTTGTATCTCTTGTAGTTAGGTTTATGGTTTTAGTTTGTGACTACTTCATCCCGGATTATCTTGGATTATCTTTCTGTTTATTACCCTTTGACAATTGACCATCTGGTATTCTTGCTCTTTTTGTTTTCTTTGTAACCTTCTTTCCATCAGTCTTATTTGTGCCCAGACGAAGCGTTAATAAACGTGAAAGTGCTTGGTACTGAACTTTTGCCTGCCATTTTCCTGTGGGGATTCGCTTATATATGTATATGTATATACATATATATATATATAGATGTTATATATATATATATATATATATATATATATATATATATATATATATATATATATATATATATATATATATATATATATATATATGTATATATATATATATATATATATATATATATATATATATATATATATATATATATATATATATATATATATATATATATATATATATATATATATATATATAATATATATATATATATATATATATATATATATATATATATATGATAATATATATATATATATATATATATATATATATATATATTAGCTAACCAACCTGGCGTTGACTGGAAAAAATGTGAATAACAACCTACGGATAGGCTCGTTAAAACTCTGAATAACAGTCTAGGGTAGTGGGAGGGGAGGGGAGAGGGAAGGAAAGGGTAGGGGAGGGGAAGGGAAAGGGGGAAGAAGGAGGGGGAAAGGGAAAGAAGTGAGAGGATAGTGGAGGAGGGAAATGGGGAAGGGGGTGGGAAGGGAGGAAAAGGTAGGGGAAGTGGAAGGGTAAGGTGGAGGGGCCGGGAGGGGAATGGGAGGGGAGGGTGGAGGAAGGAAGGGATAGGCGTAGGGCAGGGAAGGGAGGGTAAAAGAAGGGAAGAAGGAAGGGGGAGTGGGAACTGGAAGGGTGAGGGGAATGTAAAGGGGATGAGGAAGTTATGTTCCCCTATTAGAAAAAATTAAACAACATCAATAAACAGAAACAATAGATAAAAAATCTTATACTTGTACAATACGTGCTCGGGTGTGTCTGTGTATTTGTGTTTGTTGGGGTTGAGGAGGGGGGGTTATGCCTCCCTTTCAACAGTAGACGAACCTTTAATCAATTACGTGAAATTCACTGCACAACAAACCGAAGGAGATTTGTTCTAGATATGATGATGGTAATACCTCGAGGTACTTAAGAATTTGTATTTTATTGGCAGCGTTTCATTAAAATACGTTAGGCTTAAGGTGAACACTGAAAAAAATGTGGTAATTTCGTAGTGAGTAATTTTTTGATTAGGGGGCAGATCTGTCACAGAATCGTTTGGTCTACTAATGCGCATGTGCAGGTGGTGATGAATTAGTTCTTGATCTCCAAAGTTGCGCCCGTAACTACGAATTTTTGTTTCATGGATTAAGTACTTTAATATGATGATGGTAATACCACAAGGCACTTAAGAATTTGTATTTTATTGGCAGGGTATGATTAAGATACGTTTGGCTTAAAATGAACAGTGAAAAAAAAATGTGGTAATTTCGACACGAGTAGTTTTTTAATGAGGGGTGTAAGCCTGTCACATAAACATTTGGTCTATTACCACTTTTTTTCTGTGGCAAGAATTGTAAGGGCTGACTGGTGTGGTGGTAGAAGTTATATTTAGAATTACATTGCTTTATGACTGAATGAAAGTAATTCTAATACAGCAAACACATCTATTTAATTTTTTGGATGTACTAAACTGATTATAGGGTCTGCAATGGGAGGAGTTCAATGAAATCATACGTCTGACAGCACCTGGAAGAAAAGGTGGAGAGTCAGGTAAAAAATGAGAATTAACCCAGAAAGCACTGAAGGAAAAGGGGAATTAAAAATGAAAATTTCATTTGTTTTGTCTGTGTTTGTATGTCTGTCACAAGGTACGGGTTTGATTTTGAGTTATAAACCTTTCTGGGATGACATAGAAGCCGTGTGCAAAATTTTGTCTGGGTCTGTCAACTGGTTCGGATTTATATAGTGGACAAACAAATATAGAGACATTCACTTTCATATATATACTAGCTGACCAACCCGTCCCTGCTCTGAATGACAACCGATGAACTCTCTCTCTCTCTCTCTCTCTCTCTCTCTCTCTCTCTCTCTTCTCTCCTCCCTAGCACCAGCTCTACTCTCCTCTCTCTCTCTCTCTCTCTCTCTCTCTCTTCCTGTCTCTCTCTCTTGCCCTCTCTCTCCTTCCTAACACCCCTCTACTCTCTCTCTCTCTCTTTCTCTCTCTCTTTCCATCTTTCTCCTTCCTAACACCCCCTCTACTCTCTCTCTCTCTCTCTCTCACTTACTCTTTCCCTCATTCTCCTCCCTAACACCCCCTCTACTCTCTCTTCGGGGCAGCCCTAGGAGAGCTGTTAATCAGCTCAGTGGTCTGGTTAAACCAAGGTATACTTAACTTTTCTCCCACTCTCTTCCTTTCCTGTTAAGATTCCTGTTAAGATAGTTGCTTCAATTACATTTCCCAGCATTTCTGACATTTTATATTTCATCCCTCCTCACCCCGCACCCACCCACTCCTATCAAGGCTGAACTTGGACTTGAAGGGCATCAGGAGTGTCACTATTCATCTCAGCGACCTTGAAAACTATGGATTAGACACTAATATCTGTAATTTTTTACATTTTATTTTTCACCCCTTCTCACCCCCCTCCCATCAGGTCTGAACTTTGAGTTAAAGGGCATCGGGAGTGTCACTATTCATCGCAGCAACCTCAAAAAATCTGGATTAGACACTAATATCTGTCATTTTCCAATATTTTTACATGTCAACCCCTTCCCACACCCCAACTTTGGTGCCAGTGATGTCCTTGCAGGAATAATAACTTATGGAGATGCCCTGACTTAGATTATGTGAAGCCAAAGAGACCCTTGACGCTTACCAATCAAAACGACAGTTCTCGAGACCCAGGTTAATGTCTGCCACTGCATTAGAATTTAGAGTCAGTTCTAATCAGACCTTTGTTTAGAGAAGTCAACCATTATTTTGCTTTTCATTATCGATGGCCCCTTCCTGTGCTGCTTATGATGTACGCAAAAATTCAACAAGACTCAAACACATCTATTACATTTCATCGGTGAGTAACAATGATTTGTAATTGTGTCAAGAACGTGATTTTTTATTCATGAAAATGTAAAGATTTGATTCATCCCTCGGATGATGTAGAAATCTGCCAGAGATGTGAGATACTGTTTAGAAAATCAGTATCATTTAATGAAAACTAGGACATTAGACTTGGAAGAAAAGTTCCTAAAAATTATATATGGTGTTATGAAATATTACACAGCCAAAACAATTTTTCAAAAATTAGAGAACACATGTTTGACAGCGATCCATTACAAAATCATTTAGTCTTGCTCATCAGAGCAATAGTTGAAAAGTACCTACAGGTAATTACACTATTCCTATTCAGGAAAACATTTTACGACCACTGTGCTGGCAAGTAACAAAATGAAAAGTCGCCAGACATCCTCAAAACTTATTCAGTTTAGTGGGCAGTAAAGATGCATATATATATATATATATATATATATATATATATATATATATATATATATATATATATATATATATATATATATATATATATATATATATATATATATATATATATATATATATATATATATATATATATATATATATATATATATATATATATATATATATATATTTATATATATATATATATATATATATACATACATACACATCACACATATACACACATATATATATATATATATATATATATATATATATATATATGTTTTTACTGGACAATCTGGTTTTGAGATAGTTTCTATGAGGTAGCAACATTTACATATATATTAGCCTTGTGAGTCTGACCTTGTGGGTCCAGTGAAACATAAAACAAGAGCAAAGGGGGAATTTCATATGAGCGTAAGGCTCTTACTTCTGAAAGGAAACATTACGTAAACACGTGGTTAACTAAAAGGAGTATATTTACATAAAGACATTAGAACGGGAAGGAGAAATGCAATTAAATTGTTGATCCTGAAGGGAATTCCTACGGGATGAATGAAACTGGGGATTCCCGGCACAGTTCTGAGAAGGTTCCATGATATAGGGTCCCTCTGAAATGAGAGATACACAGATTATACGCCAGTAATGGAAATAGACAAAAGGATAATGAATTTGGAGCTGCACTGAGGGTGCCAATGGGACCTCGACGAGTTAATAATGGATTAGCACTGAGAGCAGACGCTCGAATAGCACGGGTGCAATTGAACAAAAGATTCTGTGATTACTGGCACTCAAATTAAGTAAATTCTACGAGGACATAGCGTGACTGAAAGGACGTCTTTACAGAGCACTTTACCATAGGACAGAAGTGTTTCCAGCGAAGAAGGCGGCACATTGTTGACTCCCGATTCACAAGGGCTAAGGTGTTGATCTTCCATGTGGTAGGATGTAGGGGCGCTGACGGCGCAGGCAACACGTGGATGACTTCACAAAGCACAAGGCAATGGAGTGGGTGGCCTTCATGGTAGGAATGGGCCAGCAGCGAAGGTAACACGTGGTTGATGGTCGAAATGCACAAAGGTAAAAGTATATTTTGAGGGGCCACGTGGTTAGATGGAGAAGGGATGAGCTAAGGGCATCGTTCTGCGAGGTACATGGTCCTCCGTGTAGGGTGGTGGTGAGTGTGTTCGTCGTGTCTCTACGCCATATCGTCCCGCGAGTCTCTGAGGACGGGCCCTTGTTTGTCTGTCCTTTTATGCCATCTGCTGGGGGCAGGGGGCAGGGGGCAGGGTGCCAGTTCTTCAATGGGAGTTGAGTCATTTCAGCTGTGTCCGTGACTGGGGGGTTGCCTGGAAAGAGTCGGCCAGACAGATTCACTTTTGCCTCAAAGAAGGAATTAGCTACTTAACAGGAGTGGCCCACAATCCACTTAATCTCTTGCCTCCTGACTGTGCTACCCAATTGTCCAGCCCAGGCTGATAGACAGGTAGGCACGCATGTCGACAGACAGATGTCTATCGATAGATCGGCAGACATGAAACGAAACGAGCAATTTGCTAGCTAATTATAATTATAATATATATATATATATATATATATATATATATATATATATATATATATATATATATATATATATATATATATATATATATATAAGTATATATATATATATATATATATATATATATGTTTTTGAAAGTGTATGTAGCGTGATCTTAGCGATCTAACTTCAGGAAAAAAGACGTAAAAAGGTTCGACACTGATCTCAGTTGCACAAATATCCTCTCTCTCTCTCTCTCTCTCTCTCTCTCTCTCTCTCTCTCTCTCTCTCTCTCTCTCTCTCACAAAGCAATTAAATGGACTATTTAAAGAAACACAATCTTTCCTACAAAAATAGGTTTATTATTCAAATAACCCAACAAGAAATGAATAAAACAAAGCAAAGATTAAAATGCATAATAAATGAATTATCGAGTCAGATAACTAAACTCTAAATTGCAAAGCACTTCTGACTAAAGAAGTCTCATTATGGCTAATAGCCTGGAAATACACAAAATCTCACATACTCCCAAATCAACAACTAAACGTCATGTAAAAAAAAAAAAAGTCTACCACATAAAGAGACTGACATTGCAAATGACTTGCACATGTCCTCTTTATCAAACCACCCAGCTATTTCCACAAGTCCACATGTTATTCCCACAAGTCCACAGACATCTTATCTGCCGATTTTCAAAGCCTGGAACCACTTCAAAGTTATGACTGGATAGCTGCAGTTCTATCACGTTAATGAACGATCAAACTCACTTTTAGGGCAGATTTTGGCATAATCTAGATCAAAGCAACGCACGTACTCACGAATATACATAGCGCTTCGGAGATCACCTGATCTCCAATATTGCTGAGCTTCTCACGCAAAGAGCTGAGGAATCAAAATATGCACTGTTTCAGCAATCTCGCATCGAATCTCTCGACCTAGTTCGCTCTCACTCCTAACCTTCCACGATAACATCTTAAAGCATTGAAGCTATGAAATGCATATATGTGTCCTTTAAATAGAGCTCGGCCACCCCATAAGAGCATCTCGCTCTCTTAATGGCGAACTAAAAATAAAAAAACATGTATAAACCATAACAAAATAGAGCTATGCTCAATTAGCAATGTCTACTGCACTGCAGCTTTAAGGACTGCTCTCATGATGCACTTCCAAAGTCACTGGGGTTGTGTTCTTAGAGCCTTTACATGTAATCTTACAAACATGAATAAGCTTTACTACCCCCACAACGAGAATTATCAGTAAAATAGCTATTAAGATGATTAAAATTGTCGGCATAATATATTTCTGATACTCGAACATCACGGGATCGTCGATGTCTTCCAACGGTGGAACAGTCATTGGCACCTTGGTTGTAGGTACCGCCACTACCAAATGCTCGTTATGCGTATGACGCATAATTATCTTCTCGGAACTGTTGAATACAGCACGGCTGATAACCAAGAAGTTCGTTGACATCACACGGCATGCAGCATCAAACAGCTTGGATCCTTGAAGAACGAATGATGTCGACTTGTTACCCTGGCACATCATTGTAACTGCACACTCCTTGCAAAACACGGCAGTAAGGGTGCTGGTGGACACAATGTGGTAATCTCGCAGGAACTGTCTAAAGTCACATTCTGTCGGAGTCTGTCCATGAACTAAAGATAATTCACAACCACCCACAGATACAACTCGCAACTGGAAAATACTACTGTCACACACATACTTCTCCCTAACTAAAGTACAACTTGTCTTATAATCAACTCCCGAACCCTGATATTGATCTCCCAAAATGAACATAGTCTCTACTCCATCCCATATCACTACTGAGTCTCCAAAAACACTCAAAAAAGGTCTAATAACAAAAAGGTTTCATGTTATTGAACCAAATACAACTACTAATGCAAAAATCAAACACTCTTAATGTGAACTAATTCCAAGTGTGTATCCGGAATATCCACAGTCAACTCACTATTAAGCACAATAACTCTACGGAACTCACTCATAAAAAAAATTCTATCCAACAGAAAAAAAAAAATACTCGAGAATCCTATCCAAACACTAAAAGGTATATCTTGTAAAAGACATGAAAGTTCTACTCCGGTTAGCAAATACTTCGCAACACCTGACTAATTCTCAACAAAATAGCAATTGACGTAATGGCAATCTCTCCCATGATCTTAACAACTACAATTACTCACAATACAGCTCCCTTCATTTTTAAAAAGAGATTGAAAAAAAAAAAAATCCAAATACTCAAATTCGATATCCCAACCCGAAAAAAAGATCAGACTTGTTCGGTCCGATATACTAAGTACCTCCCCAAAAAAATAATCCTAAACAACAAAGATATTGCGTCAGATGGCAAAATACATCATAACACAATAACACACTAACACACGGGTCAACTCTCGTATGAAATTAGCCCATGTCTCAATTCCTAAAATCATTCGAAAACAAATGATTAAGAACTTCAGCATCTAGAATGAACAAGAGACAAAAAAAAAAAATAAATATCATATATGAGTATATACAAATATCAACCCATTTATCCCTCTAACTATATACAAACGTTCCACTACATAACTATATACAAATGTTCCATTACATCCCAACTTTCTTCAACTTTGAAATGTGGGTCAATTTCGTCACTCCAGTATTTACATTTTTTACTACAAATCTATTCCCTCTTTTGATCTCTACAATCTCAAAAGGTCCGTGGAACTTCAGACTTAATTTATAATTCAGATCATTCCGAACATTCACTTTAACAAACACTCTATCACCCATAGAAAAAGCTACTCCCCTCGATTTCGCGTTACTTTTCTCTACCATTGCGCGCGAACTAAGTTCAAGTTCTTTACTGATACGTGCAAATCTTTCTCTCGCTGTATTTATCAACGAAGTGACCGTAACATCACCTTGAACTCGCTCTGGCAACAAATCAAAAGGTCCTTTCAACTTGTACCCATACAAAGCTTCTGCTGGAGATATCTTAATTGTGTCATTCATCATAGTATTGATACTATATCGCACTTCATCCAAAGATCTGTCCCAATGTGTATCGGAACCACCCACTGTCATGCGCAACGCCTCAATTATTTTCCGATTCGCCCTCTCACATAACCCATTTGCTTCTGGTCTATATGGGATTATAGACACTTTCTTTATTCCCAGTAAATTAGCAAGACCGTCTAAAGTCTTATTAACAAATTCCCTACCATTGTCTGTGAGCAGACATTCAGGAACACCATATCTACAAATTATCCCCTTAAAGAACGCTATAGCAACTTCCTCAGCTGATTTGTACTTCAGTGGGAAAATCTCGACAAAACGAGTTAACTCGTCAACAACTACTAATAAATGTCTATAACCATAAGCGGACTCTGAGAAGTTACCCAGAATATCCATATGCACTCTCTGAAACGGCCTATGTGGTATGGGATATGAACCCAAACGACACGACACCGTCGTCGCTGGCTTATTTGCATTGCAAATAGCGCACTTCTTCACAAAGGCTTCTACTGCGGAAAACATATTTTTCCAAAAGAACTTTGACCTGACGTTTTCATACGTCTTGTCCACACCTAAATGAGGAGAACCAAATTTACAATGTACAATGTCTAGAACTTGTGGTACTAGACTCTCTGGCACAATGATTTGTGTAATTTCACCCATGCTTCGAGTACTTCGCAAGTTATACTTAACTTTCCTCACCAATAAATTATTCTCCAACTCTAGACCAGAAAAAGGCAACTTATACCCTATCTTCGGTGAAACTCCCCTAAGAAATGCCTTAGCATCTGACAACAATTTATCTTCATCTTGCTTTTGTTCGAGCAAGCCTATGTCCCAAGTGACATTTTCACCCGTAACATAACACACGGCGTTACTCTCACTATCACGAACAACAATCTCTCCTGAGACTGCTGACTCACTATTTCTCCCCGAAGTATGCACTGTAGAAACGTGTATGTCCTCTACATGCGATATCTCAGAACTACTAGTATCAGAGACATTAGACACCAAATATTTACTCTCTTCTCTCACACAGGATTCGGTTTGTACTCCCTCATCCTCGACCGGAAAATATCTGCTCAACGCATCTGCAACTACATTATGCTTACCTTCAATGTATTTGAGGTTTGCATCAAAATCTCTCAATGTCAGGAACCAACGTGCTCTCTTGGGCGACAAATTTGGCTTATTAAAAAGCTCTAACAACGGTTGATGATCTGTAAAAATCTCAACTTTATTTCCCAACAATAACATCTTAAAATGAACAAGGCTAGAGACGACTGCGAAAGCCTCCTTGTCCACAACTGACATCAGCCTTTCGTTACTACCACGCGTTTTGAACTTTCTGCTATAAAAAGCAATTGGGTGTAATTTCCCCTCAAATCTCTGCATCAAACACGCACCTATACCTTCCTGACTCGCGTCAGTCACTAAGGTGAACGGTTGACTAAAATCTGGAAACTTCAAAACAGGTGGGTTCACCAAAGCGTTCTTAATCTTCTCAAAAGCTAATTGCTGACTATCACCCCAAACAAACTTAACGTCTTCTTGTAACAAATCTGTCAATGGAGACGCTATTGTAGAAAAATTCCGCACAAAACGGTGAAAGAAACCCGACATACCTAGGAACGAACGAATCTGTTTCCTGGTTTTGGGAACTGGAAAATTCACAATGGCTTTAACTTTCTCATCATTCACTCTGACTCCCTCTTTAGAGATAACATGTCCTAAATAGACAATTTTTCTCTTCAGAAACTCACATTTGACCGATTTGACCTTTAATCCAGCGAACCATAATCGCCTGAGGACTTCTTTTACACCCTTTAGATGTTCTTCAATCGTATCTGTGCATATGAGAATGTCATCCATGTACACAAACACCAACTTTCCTAACAAGCCATGAAGTACTGTGTTAACCAGTCTAGTAAATGTTATTGGGGACCCTTGTAATCCAAAAGGCATCCTATTAAACTCGTAATGTCCCTTTGGTACCGAAAATGCTGTATATTTACGGCTACTCTCACTAAGGGGAACCTGTAAGAACCCCTGCATAAGATCTATAGATGAATATATATTCTTGCCACCGATCTCAACAAACAAATCAAGCAAACAAGCTACAGGATATCTATCTGGGCATGTTTTTTCATCAATTTACGAAAATCTACACAAACTCTGATGCTACCATCTTTCTTAGGAACTGCAAGCAAAGGAAAATTAAACGGAGAATTGGACGGCCTAATAATGCCTTCCGACTCCCACCTCTGAACTTCTTTTTCTACTTCTTCTCTGATCTTAAAAGGAATTCGATATGCTGGAATATATATGGGATTGGTACCCTTTTCTAGGCGGATTGAATGTTCTAAAACATCTGTAACCCCTAGCTTATCTCCCTTCAAAGCAATTATATCTAGATATTCTTTCAACACTTTCTCTACTTTATCTGAATATTCAGGATAATCAACTTTAGCCAAGTGTTCATGCAGAACCTGACTTCGGAACTGTTGCTCCTCGTTAGGAAACATATTCCCGTCTCCACAAAAACTCACTAATTTATGTTCTTCATTAAACTCTTCAAAATCAATTACATAAGTACCCTTGTGATATTTTTTCACTGAGTCTTGATAGCTAACTAATTCTACTGTAGTCACGCCTGCGACTGAAACTTCATTTACTGACACCGTACTCACAACGTCTTTGAATTTCTCGGTTCCCTCAACAACGCACACTTGAGAAGGAAACTTTTTCTCTTTCATCGACACTTTAACCAATGTAGGAACTCGCGGTTGCAATTCAATATCTTCCAACAAAAATCCTTTGAAAGATCTTCGCGGAATATCTTCACTCTCTAATGACTGTGTTACACATGTCTCAGACTGTGTCTTAGGTTTCTCACAAGTTTTTTCCTGTGTATATATGGAACAAAACAACCTGGCTCACCTATTGTAATCCCCTGAATTCCCGTAAGAATGTTGATGTTATGTCGCATGCAAGAAGGGTGTCCTAGCAAAACCATTTCACCTAAGGCTAATCCTTCTATGACCAAAAATGATTCTACTATTGTCTTTCCGCCGATACAAAGCGTAAGAAATGACGAACCTAAAATATTCAGTTTCCTTGCTTGTACGTCACACACTGTCTCACTAGTAGGGACTAATTTGCACTCTGGAAACTTCGAGTGAAAAAGGTCAGTATTTACTAAGTTAACTGAGCTACCAGAATCAATGAAAATAGAAATTTCACTGCCATTAGAAAATCCACGTACAATCGGCCTAGGTTCTAGTGACTCTAAGACCTGATTACTCATTATCCTGTGTCCGTCTTCGAACTTATCTTGTGAAAATTCTGCTGTTCCTTTGTGTATCTAGAACTTGCATCATGTGGAATTCTCCTGTCATATCTAGAAAAACCACCCCGTGACTTCCCTGAATAATCTCTATTCTTTGTGGCTGGGCAAGATTTCCACCCATGATCTGAAGATTTGCAAGCTGAACAATATCTCACTCTGCAATTTGATTTACCATGTCCTAGTTTATCACAATTAAAACAACGTATCGTTGTGACTGATCTCTCTGGAATTTTCTTCGATTCTACTCGTGCACATGTCTTCGCTGTTGCATCATTTCCCGAATGCGAGGGACTAGCCTCGTTCTGTGGTTTCGAAACCGCAGCAGACATCTTTGCACCTCCCTGTACAAAACTACTGTCCAGTGTCGGGCATTTTAATAGATTTTTATTAATCTGTGCAAACAAAAAGGATTCATCTGTGTCCTGATCAATTCTTTTATCAAAACTATCTACAATTACATCTGGGACCGACATTAAAAGGCAAGCAAAGTGTAACAGTCTTTCAAAATTATCTAAGGAGATATTATTTCCAGTTACCCATGGAGAGCCTGTTATAGATTTCTTTAACTCACCTACTGCATCAAATAAATTCGCACTGTATGTGACCAGTGAATCGTTGCCATTCTTTATTTTGAGAAACGCTCGCAAATTCCGAACTGCACACTCACGTTGAACTCCGCCATAAGTAGCTCGTAGAAATTTCTGCAGTTCATTCCAATTTTTACACCTTCTGAACCCGAAACTGCGTGCCCGTTTTCCAATATCTCCTTTATCCAGATCTAAAAACGCTTTAGCCTCTGTTAAAGCTTCAGCGCCATTCATAATTTTCTTGGAATTCAGATAATTGTTCACTGACTCAATGAAAGTTTCTATATTTTGGGTTGGCTTCCCGTCAACTAACCCTTTAAAATTAGTAATTCCCGCATTGACATTCGTCACCCTATGTACCACAATTGATTGCGGTGCGCTTGCTGCATCGTCCGGCATTTCGTAAGTGATTACACGCCCTGAGCGTAACAGCATGAAACACTAGGGAAAAGCAAAAGTTACCCCCTCTAAAAGAAGAACAGAAAACTGAGCGCCTATCACTAAAAAGAAAACAGAAAACGGAGTTCTGCGCAACTTACGAGAATGGGGTACTCACCAATTTGAAACAGAAAACGGAGCTCTGTGCAACTTGTGACGTCGCCAACTCGAAAGAAAATGGAAGGTGTTGACTTCCCACTATTGCTTGGTTAAGCATAAATATCGCACGATCACCATTTAACTTAATTAACTCCCAATCGCCACTATTCACACTTATTTGGGTATTTTGTTAACCCCAAAATTGCTCTAGAGATCACCCAGATCTATTTCACAACTCCCCACTCCCAATACTCGAATAGAGACGGAAAAAAAAGATTCCCCGTATTACACACGTAACTCGACACTCTTATCGCACCCACCCTCTTAAGACTGACTGGTCACTTCTGCCCCGAGGCTAGTCTGTGTCTTGGGCATCAACGTTATCAATTAGTCTATTAGTAATCTCCCTCTTTCGCTACCCTAATTAAGACTATTTAACTTTTTACCGCTGCCACCAATATCATTCGCACACCGCTGCCACCATTATCATCTGTTACACGGAACAGATCAACACTTGTTTTGGAAGTGTACGTAGCGTGATCTTAGCGATCTAACTTCAGGAAAAAGACGTAAAAAGGTTCGACCCTGATCTCAGTTGCACTTTTCCCCCTCTCTCTCTCTCTCTCTCTCTCTCTCTCTCTCTCTCTCACAAAGCAATTAAATGGACTATTTAAAGAAACACAATCTTTCCTACAAAAATAGGTTTATTATTCAAATAACCCAACAAGAAATGAATAAAACAAAGCAAAGATTAAAATGCATAATAAATGAATTATCGAGTCAGATAACTAAACTCTAAATTGCAAAGCACTTCTGACTAAAGAAGTCTCATTATGGCTAATAGCCTGAAATACACAAATCTCACATACTCCCAAATCAACAACTAAACGTCATGTCAAAAAAAAAAAAAAAAGTCTACAACATAAAGAGACTGACATTGCAAATGACTTGCACATGTCCTCTTTATCAAACCACCCAGCTATTTCCACAAGTCCACATGTTATTCCCACAAGTCCACAGACATCTTATCTGCCGATTTTCAAAGCCTGGAACCACTTCAAAGTTATGACTGGATAGCTGCAGTTCTATCACGTTAATGAACGATCAAACTCACTTTTAGGGCAGATTTTGGCATTATCTAGATCAAAGCAACGCATGTACTCACGAATATACATAGCGCTTCGGAGATCACCTGATCTCCAATATTGCTGAGTTTCTCACGCAAAGAGCTGAGGAATCAAAATATGCACTGTTTCAGCAATATCGCATCGAATCTCTCGACCTAGTTCGCTCTCACTCCTAACCTTCCACGATAACATCTTAAAGCATTGAAGCTATGAAATGCATATATGTGTCCTTTAAATATATATATATATATATATATATATATATATATATATATATATATATATATATATATATATATATATATATATATATATATATATATATATATATATATACATATATATTACTATATATATTATATATTGTTATATATTTCCATTTGTCCTTTTATCCAGTTAGATAGAAATTCAAATTTAACAGCCGCTGAGAAGACACCTTGATGAGGGAAGTGAACTGAGGTAGGCCTGCCCCCCAGATCGTCTGATTTGGGGTAAACAATACCACTCCCTAGCCCCCACCATTATATGTTATAGGGGGGTCAGGGCCACTAGTTACATAGGGGTGAATCTGGGCTGTAGATAGGCTATTATCCTAACTCTTGAGTCCTTAACTATAAGACCTATTTTCCCTGCTACATTTCGCTGGCTGTGTGACTGCTTTCAGGTTGCTGATGTCCTGTGCTCTAAGCCAAACAACAAAGCAGACACGATGCCCTGCAAGACGAGGAAGGCACTCCATATCTAACCACCACCGTGTCGAGTGGTGCTTCTTTCGTCTCCCAATGCTGGTAAGGAATGCGAGATTCCTGCGGCCAAAAGTTGTCTACTGCCATGAGCTCTTCGCAGAAGCATTCGGTCCCAAGCCAGTTCCTTATTCTTCTCGTGAATTTTTCTCCAGATTCCAAATTTCCAACTTTTCACTCTAGTAATTCGCCCTAAGCACCAATTAAATTCAGTCAGTGATCAGAATTAGATTACTCCCTCCATAGTGTTACCATGGGCTAATTGAATTTAATTGATCAATTCCTCCATTGTGCATAATTACGATCATGTGAGAGAAACTCATTCGGTTTTGAATACTAACCTGGAATTCTCTTCGGGACATCAAACAGTCCCCCCGTTTCTCGCCCTGTTGTGCTACAGCAAAAAAGAAACAAAAATCCTTTAACCAGTAGCAACCTTTACGGTCAATTGCGCGTTAACTATTTCAGGGCCGTAGCCACTTATATTCAGGAATTTGCTATGCATTGTCTAATTTTATTGTGCATTGTGTGTGCTTGCTTGCTGTTCCATCAGCCTTTAAACTTCCCACAAACTTTCACATCATAAGAATAGCAGCTGTGCTGTGTTGCCAGAAGACTAATTGTTAGGAATTAGGAAGTGCTTCGCCAGGGATTTATTGCATGTGTTAGCCGTGAACAGTTAGCTAAGAGTGTTGTTTGACAACAGTTACTGCAGAGAAAGTGTACAATTTCTGTGTCGGTAAAGTGTAGTTCGAAAATTCGTGTTGTTAAATACTCATAACGACCTCTGGTAGTCCGGCACTGTACCAGTTCGGCTGTACTAGTGGCGCATGCGTGAGCCCGCTCCCACAATTCAAAGATCGTCAGATCCAGTTCAAATTCACATTTCATGTTTAAGTAAAGTAAAGGCATTACTGATGTTTTAAGTTAAATAATTCGATGTTGCATATCAACAACCCATAATTCAGTCAGAAAGGTCGAGTGGTCTTTTTCTTAAATTTTAAATCATCGTTGTCATATCACTCGATCGAGACAACCAGTAGCCATCAGCTGTTTCTCTCTCACGTGCACCCAGTTTCACTTCTTATTGTTCACTCGCCGAACTAAATTTATTCCTTTTCGCCCCTAATGTAAACCCTAAAAAAATATCTTGATAATCTTGATAATTTAAAACCCTTTCCACCATATAACTTGTCATGACGGGAGCTAGCCATTAAAATTACGTAAATATCAAAAGCACATTTTTAGAAAAAAAGGTAACGTAGCGTAATTTTGCATAACGTAATTTATCATAAGAAAATAGAGTGACTTAAATCACACAACGAATATATTCCATTGCAAATACGCTCTCAGAGAGAGAGAGAGAGAGAGAGAGAGAGAGAGAGAGAGAGAGAGAGAGAGAGAGAGAGAGAGATTTAAATAAATGAGTATTGGAAAATAAACCCACTAATTCATAAAGCCAAGTAGAATATTTTTTCTCTTTTCAATTTTACACCAAGCTCTGATCTTTTAAGAACCCTTTTCAATCATCCTTTTACTCATTCACACATAGTGCTCGAATTTATATACGCGCCCATGTTCATTGAATTATCTGCCATCTCTATTTTTTCACATTAAGTGCTCCAGCCCGTGTAGTGAATTCTCGTGCATTTCATAGAGCCTACGCACAACCATTTAATAACAGTTATCAACTGTCGTGCACGAGTGGGTGTCCATTATTCAAGACTTGTGTATACTGCAAGCACCAAGTCTCATACTGAGTGCAAACCCCATAACCTTCCTTTCCTCATGTCAGGAAGAAGGCTTCCTTTCCTCATGTCAGGAAGCAATCACTAGTTCTTAGAACTAGCCACCCACAAGTGCAAGCCCAAGGGTTTCTCTTTTCACAGTGCCACTAATCTGAGGCACTGCCAACGACTTGAGTTACTGAAGCACTTGCCTTTCCACTTTCCCTCTTACTCCCTACTCACATTCTGCTGCTGGCAGAGTGCCATTTCCTTCACTGCAGTTTGGTTGCACTGCCTTTTAGTGTTGTTCCCTGGAACACACCTGCACCCCAGTGCCACCAAGACATAGTAATATATAAGCCACTGCACCTGTACCTGAGATACAGAGTGCCAACGACAGTGTATCCGCCCATAAGGACCTTAGCTCCTTCAGGATCACTCCCATTTTACAAGCGTATCTGCCCATAAGGATCATTATTCCTTCAGGATCACTCCATCAATGTGACCTCCTTCACATGGCACACTTCACCACAGTGCCACCTTATTGAAGTGCCACTAAATTACAGGACATTTCCCCACTGTCACAGACCATTTCCCCTAGTTTTCCTCACATATTATAACCATGTCTTTAGAACAGCGCTAAGCCCTCATGAACATGGGCAAGGATGCAGGTTACACAGGATGGGAACTCACCAAGTGGGTGAAAGAACAGCTGGACAAAATACTCCAGGTGGAATGAGAAGAATGAGAATATCAGAGGAAGTATGAAGAGGCTAAGACAGCAAGAGAATTAGTCCTCAAGGAAAGCGAACTAGCTCTCAAAGACAAGGTGCTCGAGCTGGAGAAGGCAAGAAAGGAAAGTGCTGAAGCTATGGCTATCCAACAGGCCTCCAGCCCCACACCTGCTGCACCAAATGCTCCGCTCTCAAGCATTAATTCCCTAGTCCCCAAGTGGACTGAGGAAGAGGAAGAGCCGAAAGCATGGTTAGAGGAGACAGAGCGCTCTTTGAAAATTACAACACCACTGAAACAGAGAGGGCCTCAGTGCTTACTAAGCACATGGAAGGAAAAGCCAAGGCAGCCCTCCGCTCACTGGAGGAGAGTCAAAGAGGTGATGTGCTTGAAGTCTGTAGGGTTATCACAAAAGCCTATGAAATAACCCCCGAGAAACGGAGACAACGGTTCTGAGGTCTTGCCAAGGAAGTCGGTTGGTCCTGGACGGAATGGGCCTGTCACAAGACCCAGTCTGGTAACAGCTGGTTCGGCTCCCTGTTGTGAAATACCTTCGAGGACTTGTTCAATTGGACCATGCTGGAGGATCTTTTCCAATGTGTGCCTGGGCCCCTTGCTGTGTATCTCAGTGATAAGCAGCCCATCACACTTATGGAAGCCTGCCATATGGCCGATTCCTGGGAAATGTACAATCAGTCCCACAGCACGTCTCACTGCCGCATAGTGCCACCCGGGTACCTCTCAGGCTCGACTCACCCGAAGAACGGACTACCTAGCAAGCCTACTTGCACCAACTGTAAGAAATTCGGGCACGCTGAAGCTGATTGCCGCTACAAGTTGGTCAACAATAAGCAGCCTACTACCAACCACCAAACCTCCTCTCCCTCCATGTCTGCTCAACCTTCTCCACCGACAGTCACCATAGGGAAATCAACTTATTCAAAGGGACCCTGCTGAGACTGTGGAATGCCAGGGCACTATACTGCCGGATATCCTGGTTGCCCAAAGCATCTCTTCTCTAGCAAGCACATCAACCTGATTAGTGCCATGACCTCTGCGGCTGTGCTGCCAACTATGTCTCATCCTGAGCAGGTCTGGACTCACTCCGTCTCAGTGGCACCCCTGGATGGCTCTAGCTTCCCAATGAACCTGCCGGCTATGGTAGACACTGGCTCAGATATTAGCCTGATTGATCGGGGCCAAGTGCCAGCCAGTGTCACTGTTGATGAGAAGACCAGGTGGACGATGACTTGGATAGAGGAGCAAACCAAGACCATTCCCACAGTTGAACTTCAGATAACCACCCCTTGGGTCATGCAACCTCACCACCTTGGAGTGGAGTTCCAATTGGGACGAGACATCCTCTGGGGATGTCCTTCCCCAATGCCACTCTGTTGCCTAGCTACCTCCACCAGGAAGGCTACTCCAAAACCACCTGACCGGGACATCGCCACTGTGACAGGCGTGCCACCATCAGACCTACCTTCTGCCCACCAAGGTGTTCGACGGAAGAGCACTCTATGTGCAATGCCAGGCCAAGTCCTCAATCCTCACAAAAGGATGGCCACCCAAAGTTTCCTCTCTCACCACGAAGGGGAATCGCCAGGTACCGCTGCAAAACCTGTAATGTAACAGGGCACTCAGCGAATTGGGCGAGATACCCTAGCAAGCAGAATGCAGCAGACACCACACCCAGAACCATTCCAAGAGACTCTGCCCTCCACCCAAGACAAGACTCTCTGTCTCCCATTACTTCAGGTATGCTGAGGGGTTTTGCACCCCTGGGTCCCTCGTCAGCCACGCCTGACCCCAATTCTCTGCCAGTGCCACTTGAGAGCACTGAGCAGTGCCAAGCTCTTTCTATTTTGGACATAGCACCTCCACTAACCTTAACCTCTGTGCCTGGCCCTGAGTTAATGCCAGTGCTGGATCCAAATTATGTCATGGATCCTCCTACGGGAGATCCTCCAAACCTCACTGAACCGATCATTGCTATTTGTGAACCTCTAACCCCTGACGTTTCTTCTTCTCAACCACTTTCATCTGGCAGACCCTAACGTCACACCTTCTCTGGTCGACCAAGAACTGTCCAGCTGGGATGCAGCCGCTGGTTCTATCCTTACGATGGTTGTCACAGCAGCCAAAGTAGGGAGCCGGCCCATAGTTACTAGGGCTACCTCTAGTCCTGCTCCTGATGGCACTTCTGGCCTTTCCTCAGAGTCGGTGCCCTCACCACCTCCTAGGAATGGCATAGCCAGGCCTTGGAGGAACCAGAAGAAGAAGAAAAAGGGGCAGAAGAGATCCAATTAACCAATAAGAGCCACAAGCTCTCCTTGGCACTCGTGTCTCATTGGCACAATGCCGTTTCCATCTCAGAGCGATCCTGGCACCTGCACAGAGAAGGTAGTCTGCGTGATCTCTGCCCAAGCAGACTAACATCTAGCGCCCTAGGCATCTTGTAGTACTAACCTTGATAATAACCTTATAATTAAATTATCCAATACTCAAGCTGGTACACCCTGACCACTTCCCATAATTAACCCTTCAGGTTGTTCATATCCGAAATTGTTGCGTGTTACTCTGTAAAGCATTGCGTAACCCATAATTAATTGCATTTAGGTAGGTCAGTGTCATTTAATTTAGTGCCAGAGCCATAGGATAGTAGGCTATGTCAACAAGACACATTTACCTTGTACCCATTGCCTAGGAGTAGAGTTCCCCTGTTGCCAGAAACAGCCAGTAGAAGTCTGTAATTACCATTGCATCGGTTAGGCTCTGCTGTAGCAAGTAAGTTAGCAAAACTAGTACCCCTCTTAGCAGTTAGGTAGTTCCATTTAGCTAGATGCAGTGCAAAGGCACAACTTATTTAGGGAAACTAACTGCCTAGTCGGAACGAATGACTTACTTAGCCAAGGCCTTCACACCCGAAAGGGAGTGAATGCCTTTTTAAAGGGGGGGAGCTCTTATATATCTCCATTCGTCCCTTTTATCCAGTTAGATAGAAATTCAAATTTAACAGCAGCTGAGAAGACGCCTTGACGAGGGAAGTGAACTGAAGTAGGCCTGCCCCCCAGATCATCTGATTTGGTGGTAAACAATACCACTCCCTAGCCCCCACCATCATATGTTTTGGGGAGTCAGTGACATAGGGGGAAATCCGGGATGTAGATAGGCTATGATCCTAACTCTTAAGTCCTTAACTATAAGACCTATTTTCCCTATGACCTTTCGCTGGCTGTGTGACTGCTTTCAGATTGACGATCCTGTGCCTCAAGCCAAACAACAAAGAGGACGTGATGCCCTGCGAGATGGGTGACACACTCTATATCTAACCACCACCATGTCGAGTGGTGCTTCTTTCGTCTCCCTATGCTGGTAAGGAATGTGAGACTCCTGTGGCCAAGAGTTGTCTACTGCCACAAGCTCTATGCAGAAGGAATAAGGTACGTCTGGAGGCATTTGGCCCCAAGCCAGTTTCTTTTTCTTCTCATGAATTTCTCTCCAGTTTCTGAATTTCCAACTTTTCATTCTAGTAAACAATGCCCCCTTTGTCAAATCAACCCTGACAACCAAGCTGCCCCATGATTCACCCTAAACTCCAATTAAAAAAGGTCAGTGATCAGAATTAGATTACTCCCTCCATAGTGTTATCACAGACTAATTAAATTTAATTGATTAATTCCTCCATTGTGCATAATTAAGTTCATGTGAGAGATACTCATTCGGTTTTGAATGCTAACCTGGAATTCTCCTCCAGAACCTGTTATCCAGCCCCTGTGACAGTCTGTGCCCCTGCCTAAAACAAAAAACCTAGCCTAGACGTCTAACTGCCATCCTGCCAAGTGCCAGAGTCTTCTGTTTAACAGTCCAGGACATCAAACGGTCACCCCCTTTCTCGCCCTGTTGTGCTACAGCAAAAAAGAAACAAAAATCCTTTAACCAGTAGCAACCTTCACGGTCAATTGCGTGTTAACTATTCCAGGGCCGTAGCCATTTATATTCAGCAATTTGCTATGCATTGTCTAATTTTATTGCACATTGTGTGTGCTTGCTTGCTGCTCCGTCAATCTTTTCATCCTAATTTCCTGATTGTTTCACCTGTAAATAAATACAATTTAAAGTAATTAACTGGTTAATTTTCCCCCCAACCATGGCGACCTCCAATTCTCTGTTTACTCAAATATGATATTAAGGTAAGTCAGTTTATCCATTCCATTTACTGCTTACATTCTGGGCGTTTTGTTTTCAAGTCAGTTAATTAAATTAATCAAACCCCTATTCTTCCAACCGACCCAAAAATGTAATATATATACGTATGCATACATACAAATATATATATATATATATATATATATATATATATATATATATATATATATATATATATATATACATATATATATACATATTTATATATATATATATATATATATATATATATATATATATAAATATCATAAATATTAGAAATGTCACATTGTTTCTATATTTTATTGTAAGCTAATATGTAAGGATTGTGTAGTCATTAATATCTGTCGTTACCATATACATATTATTTATTCATTAATGTACAATGTCCATATTTGTAAATATATTTATCTTGATCTCTGTAACTAATTATAACATAGTTTTAATAAAGCAAAATTAAGTGTATGTTGTTTGCTTCTACTGACCTTGGTTGTTTGTATATGAAAACACCTGGACTATGTAGCCGTTAAACTTTATAGCCCTCTATGGAATAACATGGAACACAGATTAAGTTAATCTCACAACTCTTGTTATTGATTTTTGCCTGAAGGAAGGCAGCTGGGTGATATCATGGTCTCAAACAAATCTTATTTAAAGCATCTTCCGGAGTAAGTGGTCGATTCATATATGGGCTTTTTTTATGTTATTGTTCTTGAAATTGAAAATGTATATGAAACTGTGTCAGAAAACGTTTAAATTTTTTTCCTGAAAGTTAACACAAAGGAAAAAAATATATGAAAGAGAAAGTTAATGATTAACAATAACACTAGCACCATAGGTATCTTTGGTTCCAAGGCTCTTTTTACCAGTCAACGGGGGAGTGACCGCTGACTGACCTGGCGTCCCCGGTTCAGGTAAGGACTCTGAGTCAGGGCATCTTCATAAGTTATTATTCCGCCAAGGTGATGTCTTAAACCCACAGTATTCTTTTCAAGATAGTAAGTCATATGTATACCAAGTTTGGTTGAAATTGCTCAATGCATTTCAGAGATATGCTGGAACATACGCACATACATACATACATCCATTTCTTTATATATACTAGCTGACCAACCTGGTGCTGCCAAGGAGATCTCTAAATGACAACCAATAAACTCTCTCTCTCTCTCTCTCTCTCTCTCTCTCTCTCTCTCTCTCTCTCTCTCTCTCTCTCTCTCTCTCTCTCTCTCATTCCTGTAAGATAGTTGCTTCAGTTACATTACCCAGCATTTTTGACATTTTATATTTCACCACTTCTCATCCCCCATTCCTATCGGGGCTCAACTTGGACTTGGAGGGCATCGGGAGTTCCTAGTGATCTTGAAAACTATGGATTAGACACTAATATCTGTCGTTTCGGTTATTTTTACATGTCACCACCTTCCCACCCCCTTTTCACCCCCCTTCCTTCCTATCAGGGCTGAACTTGGACTTGAAGGGCATTGGGATTGTCACTATTAATCTCAGCGACCTCGGAACTATGGATTAGACACTAATGTCTATTGTTTTTGGATATTTTTAAATGTCACGCCCTATCAGGGCTGAACTTGAACTTGAAGGGCATCAGGAGTGTCTCTATTCTTCTCACTGACCTTGAAAACCATGGATTAGACACTAATATCTGTAG
Organism: Macrobrachium rosenbergii; assembly: GCF_040412425.1. Classification (NCBI taxonomy): domain Eukaryota; kingdom Metazoa; phylum Arthropoda; class Malacostraca; order Decapoda; family Palaemonidae; genus Macrobrachium; species Macrobrachium rosenbergii. Next base: position 34,410,809 of record NC_089796.1, on the reverse strand, counting down.
TTTCGGTTATTTTTACATTTTGCCCCTTCCCATTCCCCCCTTCCTTAAAGGGCACCGGGAGTGTCACTATCAATCTCTGCGACTCGAAAACTATGGTTTAGACACTAATATTTGTTGTTTTCTATAATTTTCTCATTTCACTCCCTCCCCACACCCCGCCCTTTGGTGTCAGCAGTGGTGTAGTTAAGGGTGGGCATGGGGTGGGCACATGCCCGGCCACGAGAATCCTGTGCCCACCCAGGTGCCCACCCACTGGCCATGGGCCCACTAAGGCATCTCTAATGACAAAATACTTTCAAATATATTCATGATCCAGGCGGTTTATATAGTGGCAGACTGGCGTCGAGCTTTGGAATACAATGAGAGCCTCAGTGACCTGAGGTCGATAATAAATAACAATAAATACAGCAATCGAGTACACTTTACAATGTGAGAATAGACAGAAGTGAAATTGGATACAATCTTGATGCCAGTGAAAGAAGAAACATACGATACACAATTGATAACAGGTAAACAAATATATACATAGTTTAAGTGAATTTACGTGACCTGGCACATTAGGCGTGACTAATTTTAGAGGCAAAGAAAATGGGACGTCTCCACAGAAAACTTGCTCAGCAGAGACTTTACAAATGACTTTACAGATGAGACTTTACAAATGACTTTACAGATGACTTTACAATTACTCCCCCCACACCTCTTAAAACACTCTTAAACCAACTTCACACCTCTTCATAACCAAAGTAGGCCAGTTACCCTATCCATTTTCTATCGTTCCATCTCTTTTTAGTTTTAATATGTCCTGTACACGTCATGCATACCACACACTGAGTCACCAACTCATTGCCCATACTATTGTACTCAGCACAGCAATCTCACCCAGCCATCCTCCATTACCTTCAGGTAATGGAAGTTAAAAACTAATGTGTTTTATCTGATATTGTGTGTTTTAGTCTGTTTTTTCACTCTTTAATGACATTGTCAGTTGTCTGAATGGCCAAGAGTCGGCAGTTGTTTGCACTGTGTATCAGCTGTTGATATATTAGGGTGCGGTTTCATTAATAAAATCCTGAATGTGTTATTTTATTATTTTATATTAATATATGTGCTAATATGTGAAATATGGTCACCCAACACACGTTTTAGTAGTATATTAGTGTAGTAGCTTGCAGGAGGTATGTAAGTGGTGCATAGTGATTCTTAAGGGTATTCACCTTGTTCACAACTCTGGCCCCAGATTCACTAACAATCTTAGCAGCTGCTAAGGTTCAAAACACTCTTAGCTCTCCTACGGTAACCTTAGGTGCTTAACTCGTACCAGAAAACCATAGGCCTATGTGAGGCAAGCTAGCCTAGCCTAAGCTATAGCCTAGCTTAGCCTTGAAGGAAAACAGGAAGACTTTAGGCTACTGAGTATTTGTCTTGGCATAACCTGTACATGGAATGCAGTGTTGACAGGTCCTCTTTTTTTTTTTATCTGGCACAGGTTGGATTGAGTTGCTGGCTGCTGCAGTGTTCACAAAGTTTGAAATGGCTTCTAAAAAATCATCCATAAAGGATTATTTAAATTTGAAGGAGGGAGATGAGATGCAGGGTCCTAAAGAGAGGGAAGTAGAAAACATTGGTTCTGAAAGTTCAGATGAATCTGTATCTGATAGTATAGCATGCTCCAATAATCCAACCACTTTCATGGAAGGTGACACAAGTGAAAATGAGAAATACAAGGAAGACGCCAGTATATCCCATAATGTGTCAGAGGCATGTTCATCATCGGCAGTGCCAATGGATCTATTGGTTACGCCATCGTAGGGTCCAGCACAACCTAAATTTGAAAATTGAATATTCGCAGAGTGTTGATAGTATTTTTGGTTTTGCTTGTCGACATTTTGCACTACCTAACGTGAATGTTGAAAAATCATTCACCATTACAGGGTACAGAGATTGGAAACATGCAAGTGGAAAGGGAGAAGGGCTAGCAAAGCATATTCATGCAGCCTATCATAGTGATGCAATGGTTGCTTGGGGTGAATACAAGAAAATGAGGGATCATGACACCTCTGTGAGGCAGTTAATGGGAGATAGTTTCAAGAAGAAAATTAAAGAAAATCGTCACTTCATAAGGTCATTAGGGCAAGTAGTTTTGGTGACTTGTACACAGAAACTGGCTCAGAGTCAGAGAGGGCATAGAGAAGGAGAAGAGACCGACAATCCAGGCAATGTCAGGCAAATTTCAAAATTAGATGCCAGTCATGATCCAATTGTAAAAGATCGGTTAGAGGGTGGACCAAAAAAGCCAAGTACACGTGCCCAGAGATACAAAATGAAATAATTTGTTTTTTAGCTGAGATGATTAGGACAGAAATTGTAAATAAGTGAAGGGAGCCAAATTTTTTTCCATAATAGTGGATGAAACTAAGGATTTATCTAAAACAGAACAATTATCCCCCATTATCAGGTACTATTACAAACAAAACCTCTATGAGAGTTTCTTAGACTTTAAAGCTGCTTTTCAACTTGATGCAAATGCACTAACTCACGAAATACTTAATGTTCTAAAAAGACATGAAATTGATTTCAAGGCCAATTTAGTTGGTCAAGGTTGTGATGGTGCCTCAGTTATGAGTGGCAGACAAAAAGGAGTTGCAGCACACATAAAACAAGAGGCACCATTTGCTTTCTATGTACACTGTCATGCCCATCATCTAAATCTAGTTCTTGTCAATGTCATCAAATCTTTACCTGACGCTTCACAATTTTTCTCATTGTTGGAAAAACTGTGTTTTAATTATTGGTTCTTATGCCCATGCAAAGTGGACAGATGTACAAAAGGAACTGTATTCCAATGAGCAAACAAAGGAGCTGAAGCAACTTTCAGATACCCGATGGGCTTGCAGGTATGATGCTTGCAAAGTAATCAGAGATAGGTTGTCTGCTGTGGTATGTATTCTAGAAGATTTAGCAGATGACTTCAATGCAGATGGGGCTATTAATGTGAGAGGACTGATATGCCAAATAAATGCTAATTTTGTTATGAGGTTAGTTATCATGACATATATTCTTGGTAAGATAAATCAATTATCAAATTTGCTACAGTCAGCTAACCTTGACTTGGTAAAAGCTGTAGAATTAATTGAAACTGTAACAGTTCAACTTGAAGAGATGCGTTCAGATCCATCTTCTTTTGATCCTTTGTGGGATGAGGTGGAGAAGAGTTCAACAGCTCATGGTTTTGATACTTCAGAGTGTAGACCATCAAGAAAACGTAGAATTTCTACAAAATTGCTGCTGATTCAATTGGAAAACAGTCAGGAAGCACACACTTTGACCTCAGTGTTAAGGATTCAGCACGAATTCACCTTTTTTACCCTATTGTAGACCATAGGTTGTCAGAAATGAAAAGTCGGTTCAGTAATGAAACCTGCACACTTATGAAAGCATTACAGTCACTTAACCCACAAAGTATGAAATTCTTTTCTTTCGAGAAAATGTGTGGACTTATTCATGCCAATAATACTAACACGAAGATCTCAAACATGAGCTGTACTCTGCAAAATGCATGTTAAAAAGACGCTACAAGGATGTAAATGACACTGAAAGGCCTAAATCATTGTTAGACTTACTGAAATTTCTTAATCCATATAAGGAGGCATTTCTTGAACTCTGCAGACTAGCCAAAATTTCTGTAGTGTTGCCTGTGTCGTCAGCTTCAGCAGAGAGAAGCTTCCCAGCTCTGAAATTAATTAAGACTACTCTCAGAAATGCAATGGGCAATGACAGATTAAGTAATCTTGCTGTGTTATCAATTGGAAGTATGCAAGTTAAAAGACTTGATTTTGAGGAATTTGTAGATAGGTTTGCAGAAAATCACGGGAACAGAAGAATATTGTTAAAATGAGTCATGTCGCAGCAGTCTACTGCTTCATCACATATAATGTATAGCAAGGAATTTTTTCAAATTTTGTTACTTTCAATATATATATATTATTATAATCTACAAGAAGTCGTGCACAGTGCGCCTCCCCCCCCCCCCCACCTAATTTACCCTTTGTTTATTGAGAACCGCATGGCCGATCGTATTTGACCTAGAAATCAGAGCAAGGTTATCAACATTTCGATCTGTCCTTCTTTTTACCTGTAACAGATATGGAGATGACACGGATAAAAAGGGGCAAGGAGAGGACACTACATGCCACTCCCTTAAGAAGCTTAGCCCAACTAAGCTTCTTAAAACGGCCTTTCTAAAGGCAAATTAAGCTGCCTGAATTGTCTTACCTCCGCAGGAAACCTGGGAAGAGGCCACTGAATCGCTGAACACCTGGCAAGTGACGAATCGTTTGCACACGGCTCCTACCCCTGGCCGCGTGCTTTAAAAGGAAGAGACTGCAGTAGGCTGGAAGTAGTTAAGCAGTTAGTTAGTCGTGCAAGGAGGAGTCGTGCAGTTAGCCATACACGCGGGCGGGTGATGCAGTTTGCTAAGAGACCATTCATTCTCCCTGTCCGACCCCAGACTCCAGTCATCCTCGAGGGCCCCGCCATATGTGTGATCGTCCCTCGTCCTTCTTCGTCAGAGACCCGCTTCCCCTAAGGTAAAGTGTGAGTGTAGACTTTTCAGTCACGACAGTTTGCCCTTTAGAAAGTTTGGAGTACCAGCATTTCACTTCTGTCCTTGTGCCAGTTTATCAGTGCCATTTCCAATGTCCTGTGTTCGAGTGTAAAGTGGTCATTCATTCCTCGAGTCTTTGGCACCCTCAGTGCAAACTCGAGTCGTATTCAGTGTTATATTGTTCCTTTACTGGCGTGTAATGTGTACATCTCTCTTGCAGAGGGACCTATTCGCAGTGGACTCATCTTCGAATGTGCCTTGCCTTTAGTCAAGACCCCAGTAGAAGGATCTTCAGGTGTTGCAAGCCCTTTATCAGTTTACTTATCCATTCTCCCTTCAAATGCTTGCTTTTGTAAATATAATTCTTTAATTTATCCCAAGTGTTTACGTAACATTTCCTTATGAAGTAGAGCCTTCAGCTCCTAAATTCTCCCCTTTTCTTATTTTTTTACGATTTCCCTTTATGCAAGTCAGAACTCCAAGGCCAATTAAATAAAGTTCCGTTGCCGGCCTGTAAAATACCATAAACCCAGGGAAATACATAAATATATATATATATATATATATATATATATATATATATATATATATATATATATATATATATTATTTTATTTCGTTCATCCATTTAATTTTTGATCAAGAGTACCTATTACATAATAGACTTATAAAAAGTCTATATTTTTGTTCTTGTATTTCCATGCTTATGTTCTACAATTTCTTTATGCACAGCAATTAATCAGTTTTGAATAGCTCACTTTATGTTTTTCAGTTTCATATCTGTAATTCATATTCTGTAATTACGTATAATTATAATGTACCTGAATTCTGTACTTCCCTGTTTACTTGATACAATATAACAGAATCACAGATACATGTATAATGCCTGAATATCCACCGCTGGTCTCAGAATGTGCCCTAATACCCTTCTCATATGGCTTCAGAATGCCTCTTAAATTGGTCACATTTCAAACCCCCCAGCTGTATAGGCTCGCTCTGCTCGCCTAGTGCTTGGAGGAATAATCTTATTATTCCTCCAAGGCCTAGGGCTCCCCCATATTCAGCTGTGTCCCCTAGGTGCCCACCCACTGACAGACTCCTAGCTACGCCGCAGGGTACCAGTGATGTCTTATCCCCACAGTGTTCTTCCCTAGATGGTAAGTCATGTGCATACCAAGTTTGGTTGAAAATGCTCAATGCATTTCAGAGTGTATGTGGAACATACATACACTCACACACACGCACATAAATACATCATATTATATATATGTATATATATACACATACAGTATATATGTATATATATAATTTATAAATGTAATTATATATACATATACAATAGTCTGGAACCGATGTGGGAAAAAGTTGGTTGGGGTCGGCATTTCACAGCAGAATTTTTATCCAATTGATTCTACCTAATTTGAGGGTGCTGCATCCAAATATGGTGGATAACATCTTCTATTTTTTGTTATTAACCTATTATGGCTAAATCCAAAGTTTCAACATTTTGCATCCTGTGCCCAGTCTATCAATGAGCATTTTATTGGAATATAATGGATGGATAGTGCACAAAACCAATAAAACAAAGCTAAATATTCTTTATGATAATTATATTGAAGTGCAATTTGATAGCAAAGCATATGGACTGGCATACTGGCTAAAGAATCTATTTTTGCTGGTAGCCTATTATAGCTAGATAAAAATTTTAAACATTTCGCCTTCTGCGCCCAGTCTACTAATGTACATTTTAATGAATATAATGGGAAAACAGTGCACAAGGCCCTTAAAGCAATGCTAAATATCCTTTATGAAAATTATATTGAGGTGCAATTTGATAGCAAAGCATATGGACTAGTAAACTGGCTTAAGAATCAAATTTTGCTGGTACTGTAGCCTGTTATTGCTAAGTCAAAACTTCAACTTCACACGTATCCTGTGCCCAAATTATTAATGAACATTTTAATAAAATATTATGGGGAAACAGTGCACAAAACCAATAAAACAAGAATAAAAATTCTTTATGATGATCAAAGCATATGGATTGTTAAACAGGAATAAAACTCTATTTTTATAAAACAATTACGGATAAATCAGAATCTTAAACTTCCCCATCCTTTGGTCAGGGTATTAAAGAATATTTTTCATGAAATACAATGGGAAAACATTCACAAAACCATTAGCTACCATAAATGAAAATCTTATATATATATATATATATATATATATATATATATATATATATATATATATATATATATATGTGTGTGTGTGTGTGTGTGTGTGTGTGTGTGTGTGTGTGTGTGTGTGTGTGTGTGTGTGTGTATTGATATGCCAATCTTATAAACTATTAATCTGGCTTAAGTACCATGTATTGTCCCCTACTATTATGTTTGCCTTCAGCTATTATAATTAGTATCTAAACACATTCCAGAGAATTTACAGAAGCAAGTGCAAGGTACTGTATTGAAAATTTTATGAAGTACAGTGGGAAACTCTTGTACAAAATCTCTGAAACAAAAAAGAAAAAAAATAAGATAATAGCCTAATATTCAATGGCAGTGTGATAATAAAGTATATACACTATTAACCTGGAAATGTATTCAGGCCTATTGAATAGGTCTATCATATTTTCCCTTCAGCTATTATCATTAGTATTGAAGCACATCTGCGTGTAACACACATTTCAGTATAAGTGCATCTAATTAGATTTATACTGAAGAGTTAATAAAACTGGCTTCATTTGACCATTTACTAGTTTTCAGCCGCATTCGTTGGGTTTTGGAACTGCTGGATAAGGTTCTGTTGCTTTAAGCCATATTGAAGCCTTAAGATTCACCCCCATGATGTGATGCCGTAAAGCATCACTTGTTGGTAGAAGACGTTCTTGACTGACTCCTTTAGAGAACAAAATAGCTCTTGCTTTATCTGTTGTCATAGTTTCAGGAACCTTTTACAGCAAACACACAAATCTCTCCACCGCGGCCAAAGATTCCTTTGATATGGGATCTTTCCCAAGGCCTAACAGATGTGTAGGATGATTCAGGTATACAGGTAATGGTGCCCTCTTTGCATGTCCAGACAAGAATGATGTGGTGTCCGAACCAGTGACAGCATGTAATGACAGCAACTTCTTTGCTGTTTGCTCTTCTTGCTAATTCCACCTTGATATAATATCTTTCACAGGGATATACTTGGGTGCATTGCTTGTTCAAGCTTTCATTATTACTTCTTTTTTTATTGTACCACTGTGTGCTATAAGGAGTAGCATGCAGTATCTCGAGATAATACAACAACTGTAGGTGACTTTGTGTGGACACAGTGTACGATCATTCTGGTGTCAGCTTCTTCTTGATTACTTTTAAGATAGCTGAGATCTAATTCAGCGTGACTGCAGAGAACACTATCAACCTTCAGAAGACCACCAGTAGTAACCAGACACTTGTTTTCTGGGGCATATTTAATCAGTTCCCGAGAAAGAAAATTAGCAAGATCGGCTTTATTCTTATGGCCACTGAGAAAACTATTCCACTCATGCGGAAGCAGAACATCAGCATGTTCTATTAGTCATCTGATAGGTTTGCTTTCTTGTCTTTGGAGCGTGTGCCTTGCTTTATAGATTCCTGGTTATATCTGTCAAACACCACATCCATACGGGAAAAATGGTGACCATAGTGAAAAATTCTAGCAATGAACAGTTTGGAGAAATCACCAAAGGTACCAACCATAAGTTTGTGTGGCTTATCGAGGGTTCTAACTAGTGCCTGGCCATCAATGACCAAGGTAGAATCATTAGTTTCATCAAACTGGTCAGAGCATGGTGCATCCTGCAACAGTGCTTCCACTAAAAACTGCTTCTGACCACTTCTCAAATCTCCACTTGTTTCTGCTAGGGACAAAGACACTGGTAACAACTAATGCTTTACAATTTCATCTAAGTCCACATCTCTTCCGGCAGCATAACAGATAACCAGCCTTGTAGAACAGATCTATCCACTTTTAAGGCTTTTTTTTGGCAATCTGATTTTATCACTTTATAGAGCGTGGAAAATGTTGCCAGAATGTTCCTTTTCATTGGATTATGAAAATTTTCTTGTTGAGAAATATCCTCAGCTAGAATAATCTCTCTCTGATAAAAGACTGAAGTTGTTCCTGTCCAAGAATCTGTATATTCAATAGTGATTCCTCTATTTCTTCAGTTGCTTGGTCTTTGGTTGCTATGTTGACCAATTTATCTGTTGCACCCTCAGCGAGCACACCAAAAGCTTGCAATTTCTGAACAACTTTGAACTCAGCCTCTGTGTCCTGATGGTAACTCTCAATACCCGATTTTTTATGAGCTATGCTTTGACTAAGGTCAGTTCCATACATTTCTTTGGTGTCTTTTGCAATCTCTGACTGTGATTAAAAGAAAGGGCCCACCTTGAAAGTGCTGTCAGGTTTTTGGTAATTCCAAGTATCCCTCCACCTTTTTTCCCTATCGCATTTAATCAATCAAGACTCTGATCAGGAGATACCTGGTTGAATTCGCTTGTCCTTATTTTTACTACAAAATTCCCATTCTTAAACTCTTTTTCTACCTCTGGAGGAAGCATGTGGATTTGAAAAAAGTAAATAGTTTCATATCTTGCATAATTGACGATGAAAATATGGTAGCATCATCTTGAAGGAACTCATATGTAGATCCCAGATACCATCTCTATCTGTCCGGGTAAAATACAAAAGAATACTGACCATACATAAATAGCTAAACCACAAAGCATGATAGGATTCTACCTCTTGAATTGCTCACAAGCCTTTGTAGCATCTTGGAATGATTCAGTTGTTAAGAGTGATATCAGACTTTCATCAGACTTCATTGTTTGCATTTTCAATTTTCTTCTTTAACTCACTGTTATGCTTCTCAAGGAACAGAAGGAGTTGTGGCGTCAGAACTTCCCACACTGCTTGAAATGTTACTATGCACTGCAAAAAAATCCGTAAAATCGTTAGAATGCAGGGGAGGTACTGTAAAAAAAAAATGCTAAAATGAGTGTTCACTGTGTATAGATATATAGACATGACATTTAGTTTCGACAATATTCTTCCAATACCAGTTGGAATGAAAATTCTACCCTTAAATTAGCCGCCATTTTGTTTTGGCTCTCACGGGTTGAAAACAAAAAAATAGAGAATGTTATCCACCAGATTTGGGTTCGGCACCCTCAAATTATGTAAAAACAGCTGAAAAACAAATTCTACTAAAAAATGCCGAGCCCTTCATTAAAAAGGGTCCTTTTTGAAATTTGGACCTAGACTATAATATGCATGCGTGTGTGTGTGTTTAGGGGTTAATGTGCCCAGCTCATTCATTTTAGCTATCTTCTTGTTAAGAGATTCAGTGCCACCAAATACACTTACGAGTGCAAATATAGTACATCAACTGTACAAGTACCAAGCTTAATTTCAAGGCCTTAACCACATGTTTGTATACAGTATAACAAACACAGTTGGCCAAGGATACTATCGTCATGAACACAAAAGACTATATTTCTGCAGTCACTATAGTGTTCATCCACTGTTCTTTGCAATCTCCTAGTTAAAAATTCAATAAATATACTAAGATATTCTTTCCCAGACGCTGCTCTATCTATTAAGTGTGAAAATAAGGGCTTCAAGATTAAAATGGCCAAAAAACAGCACTTACTCCAAGACACATCCATGATTTTCTTGATACGGATCAAGGGATTTCTGTACCATACTAGAAACTGAAGAAAGTGCATCATAAGCACTATAGTCCTTCTGAAAGCCAAACTATACATACTGTGGAAAAAATATTATTTTCATAATATGAATTTGGATGTTTTCTCAACAGATGTTCTAAACGAATTATGGAAACTGGGTGTTAACACTACCACGACTAGCTTACTGGGAAACATTACGATTCTCCAACATGTGTCAAAAGAACCCCTTATTGCTACTTATGGAAAATAATAGACAACTTAGGAGCTAAGTAATCAGCAGTCTTGACCAAAGCAAAGAAACGCGATATTTGTGTTTATAATTACTTGAGCATCATTTAACCATCAAGGTCAAGTAAAGGGTTCTTAATGTAATGAGATTCAAAAGCTAAACTAGGCAATTATCTTCAGAAAACAGAAATGAGTTCCTTATCCCACTGTCAAAAAGGCTCCCTTTCTTGGACAACTGAATAACACAGCCATCTGGTTATTGAAAGAACTGTTGTGTCCACACCAATTTATGCTGCCGATCTGTACCAGCGAAACATTCTTTTATGGTAAAATTGTATTTTTTCAGCACAAGCATAATCTTTCTGAAACAGCTCTGAGTTCAGTATAATTATTCCATGTCACATAAGATTTCTTCCTATTATGAAAGAGGGGACGCAGAACAAGAAAATTCAGGAAGGAGTAGTGGCAGAAGGGCTCTGAATTGAGGCAATACAAGATTTCACAAGACAGGGGTTATTGATGGGGCTTGTGTAAGTTGTAGTCAGTGTGCTGTTGACGAGTTTCTGTAGAAACGTATAAAGCACCTGATTTTGTGGAAGTTTTCCGCAAAGGGGTTAAGTCTTACTTTAGCAATTAAAGTACAACCGTGGCAGCAACGGTTACCTTAGTTTTTCTCTGAAGCCACCCTCAGTTCGGGAAATGGCCATCTTACAATACATACGCAAGCAACCAGCATCAGTTATATTTCAAATACAAAGGTCTTGTGTTGGGACACACTTGAATAGCTACTGTTTAAGAGGGGGAACTAGGAGTATTGTATCAATATTTGAACCCCATCAACAAAGTTGTCATGGATGGAAGTAAGCAAATGATTTTCCAGGATATCCAACAAGGCCTGAGTAACCAAATGTTTATTTGAACCTCATATACAGTTGTTCATGCAAACTAACAGATTATATCCCAAAATAAACTGAGCATATTAGAACTGAGAAAAAACTAAATTAATATCATCTGGATGCAAAGACATGCTAGAGTACTAATCTTTAATGGTGAAACTATTTTTGCAAAAAGACACTAGTTATTACAGCAGTTAAAAATGTATTTAGGGTATATACATGTACTGTGATATAATGAAATAGAAGTTTATATAAAACAAATGTTAAAGTCTTAATAATTATAAATCAATGATTCAAGTCAAAGATATTACATACTCGGGGTAGTACTCCTGCTTATCATACTTGACAAGTATTTTGAAGTTTGAGGCAGAATCTGCAGTTGAATCAAAATTTAAACTTGTTGCATGATTTTTTGGTGGACGAGTCATGGAAGAATTTCCAATGGTAACTGAACCAACAATCACTTTTGCAACGAACAGAAACTTCACACCAGCACTATCAGCCTTGCAATAACCATAAGAACATTTAGCATCAGTTGAAAAATATGTTCCTTGACCATACACTTGACCAACGTTACTACCATGAAGTCTCCAGTCAAAATTTTCGAGACAAATGTTTTCGACAACATCAGGCTTTGTTCCATGAAACAGTTGGCACACGTTAATTTTGGAGGCATTGCCATAGATAGCAGTCATTTCCTTGACTTTGTTCTGAAAAGCTCGCCACAGGAATGGATTTTGAATTCTTTCTATTCTCTTGATCTGTGACGTTGAAAATTTGCCTTGCAGTAAAGTAAAAACTCTCTGGTATTCTGTTGACGAGTTAGGCAGTGCCACACGTAGAAGCCTCTTTCCATGTGGCATTACATTCCAAAATGCAGGAAATTCTTTCTTCCCTTCCAAGTGAGGTACAGGACGTCTGCGTACTTCCCTACTTACTTTGGTGCTCTGATTAGTCTGCGTCATGGTTTTGAAGTCTAGGATATAATGGAAGTTTGATGCATCAAATACTACAGGTTTTGTTGGATTTTCAACATATTGTTTTTCAATGTCATTACTAGAGATGCCACTTACCGAGTGTGATTTAGTGTCATAATCCCCATACCTCACCCACACTTTATTTTGATCGAAGAAATACCAGAAAAATGTGGAAGCTTCTATAACTTTTCCGGGAATGTTCTCTGTGCACAATCTTCTGATCAAAAGTTTCTTTGTTGCAGAGGAATTTCTTAAGGTCATTGTAATGAAATCTGCATGCCAAGTGCCCAGGCTCAAATCTGCAACCAGTCCACCCACTGAATTATCATCAGAGGCTGGTAGATCTACCTCTTGAAGATCAACCCCATCTTGTGTCACATCACAGAAAGACTTTTCTAAAGCTAGCGAATGTCTGAGTCTTAAATTAAACCATGAATCCTCTTTTTTAACTTGCCAGTGGAAATGATGTGTTGCATGGAGACGAGGACACTCTCTGTCTTCATTTTTGCACAGGCTATCCACGGAGTAATAACAAATTTCTGGGATTTGGACGTTACCCTGACGGTGGTGTGACCAAACACTCTGTGGCCGTTTTGCAGACAATGTATCACTGGAGGGGCAATTTATTTTTTCAGTCAAAGATGGAATAGCTTTGTGAAGTGCTATCACTACATCCCTGGCAGCTTGATTGACTGAGATACCTTTCGATCTGAGAATATTTTTACATTGTGCATTTAAAATATCATGGTTAAGAAAGCAAAAATCCTTCTTACACTTTGTAATTCCAATTACAAAGTCTAGACAAACATGAAGCTCACAGCAGTCCATCTTTGCACAAGAGTTCCTGTTATACTGACTACAAATCATTAGAGAATTGGCTGATTTGTCTGTACTTCCCAGTGATTGAAAGAGTTTGGATAACTGAAGAGGAGGTAATTTTGCAACAAAAAAGTATTCAAGAATAAGGAGATTATGGTCAGTGTGCCACAAATGTCCCAAGTAACAATGTTTCTCACTACAGGTGTTATTAATGTATTTAGGGCACATATGAATTCTTTTGCAGACTGAAGGATTCTGGCAGCCTTTCTCTGACAAGTGCTCCTGACAAAAAGTTACCTGAGGTTCAAGTGTAATTAGATCTTGACCAAGGTGGAATACATGTGGATGGATAGATGCAATATAGTGGACTGAATCTGAAGAGAAGCCTTTTTGTGTCTCTAAATCTGAAATCTTGACTGAAAATGACGGGTAACTGGATATAATTCTCGCTAACTCTCCTGGTGTTGGGATTCTATGAGAATGTAGATGACCTGCGCCCTCATATTTTTCACTGTCTCCGCCTGTGATTTTGTTTCTCAGTAAATGCATTTCTGCAAACGCGTGAGTGATGTTCTGTAAATGGAAAGAAATAGCGTTGGTTACTTCGTAATGTTTTCCATTTAACTCAACATATTTGTTCATTTGGGAAACAAATTCTAGTAAACTTGCAAAACACCCAAGTTCAGGAAAAATTACTAAATGCATGTTATGAAAATATTTAGAAAAACATTTTTTAATGCAATAGATAATAAAGAAGTTTCAACAAGTGGCAAATAACATTTCAGATTAAAGCTTTACATACTTTACAGTAACTGCCTTTAGTTCATACTCATGTGCAAAACTTTCCACAAAAATTACCATTTCATTTAAAAATAACCTGGATAATTGACACATACAAAGTTAAACACTTTTCAATGTACCAAAGCATATAAATTACAATTTGAATGAAGAACTTGCGGTTTGCTTTCATCAGGAACATACCTGGATGTCCGAAATCACAACAGCAAGAATAAAAAAATGTGATATTTGTTACCTTTGGTTCCATTGTAGCTTGCCTGTCCTCACTATCCACTGGTTCATCATCCACAACTCGCGTATTTGGAAACATCTTTGCGTCAGGAGTCGAAGTACTAACAGTTTCTTCCATGCTATTTCCGCGTCCTTGAAGAAGAGAACAGATGCCATTTATTCGCTTTTCACTGACCCTAAAATAGATTTATTATACAAATACCAGACTACTCTTAAAAATTCAAAATTCAAAATAGTATATTATATATATATATATATATATATATATATATATATATATATATATATATATATATATATATATATATATATATATATGTATATCACTAAGTCCACGTCGGAAGGTGAGTGAAAACCGGGACTTTGAACAAGTACTTTTTGTAGTTTATTCTACGTTTTCAAGTTCACAGTGATATTCTTGAGCATGCGTTCCTTTGTGCTGTACTGGATATATATATATATATATATATATATATATATATATATATATATATATATTCATGATATATATATATACAAATATATATAATATCAAATCCCGAGGTAGCGTAGATTTGATATTGCGTAGATTTGATATTGCATTTGTAGCTTCATAATTGTATATAAATCACGGTGTGATAAAAAAATATATATATATAAAAAAATATATATATATATATATATGTATATATATATATATATATATATATATATATATATATATATATATATATATATATATATATATATATATATATATATGAGCTAAGTTATGTATTTGAACAATGAATTGCAAGAAAGAATAAATTATATGAAGCACTTAAACCAAAACAATGCCTGTTTTTGAATAAAATTTGAAAGAAGAGATAAAACAAAGAATAAACGAAGACAATATGTGGAGTACATGATGATTCCAATTTGTCGAGTCCCTTACCATATATAAATAGCTGGTCCTCAGTTTATGTGACTAACGTAAATGAACTGGAAAACGCGAACCAAGAAGGAAAAATAGCAGGCACTTCCAAGATGCAAAATGTGAAACTGCTGTGTCTGTTAAGCCCACCAAGAAAGTAAACAATATGTAAAAGGCATGCAGTCTAATCTGCAGTGCATTGGGATTACCCGCGAGTAATTCACCAGATCTTATGAACTACCTTTTCACTGTGGCCGTGTTTATGCAATAAATGGCAAAGATGCCACATGGGACAGTGCCATCAAGTAAACACGCAGTGATGTCCAATATGGTTAGTGCTCAAATTGTTTTCCTAGGCACCGTACCGGAAAGTGTGTGTGTGTGTGTGTGTGTGTGTGTGTGTGTGTGTGAGAGAGAGAGAGAGAGAGAGAGAGAGAGAGAGAGAGAGAGAGAGAGAGAGAGAGGTTCATATGATAATGCAAGTAAAAGAGAGAGAAACCTTGAAAGACAGAATGTGTGCCTAAATTCCTTAACCAAGCGACAGGAGAAAGTACTTGAAATTCACATAACAGAGATATGGGATTATTACCTGCTTTTTTAATTCCTTCATTTTCCTCTTCACTGCTGCTGCCCAAGAAAAATGCTCTTAAAGCGGATGTGGACTTATCGCCTGTCATATTTTCTGATTTCTTTACTCCAACATTGCTGGTAAACTTTCCAAAAGCAGATGACGATTTATCTTTTCTTATACTTAATCTTTGTTCCTTTATTACTCTCCCGTTTCCAAAAGCATTATCTCCTGAAGTAATTGAGAATTCACCTCCTGAACTCTTTGTTGCACCGATATTGTCAAAAGGAAAACTCCCAGAAAATGACAAGGGTTTATCTCCAATATTCTTTATTGCGTCATTGTTGCCGAAAGAAAAATTTCCAGAAGCAAATGACGACTTAACCTCTGAGTTTTTCCTTGCATCACTAGTACCAACCCTGAAACTTGCAGAAGTACATGAAGATTCATCGCCTAGATTCATTATTGTATCCCCGTTGCCAAAAGTCAGAGTTCCAGATGGTGATGAAAGTTTTTCTCCCTGGTTCTTTATCACACCTCTTTGACTAAGAGCAAAACTTCCGGATGGAGACGAGAAATCAACTCCAGAATTTTTCATTGGATCACTGTTGCCAAATATACGACTTTCCGAGGCTGATGAGGATTTGGCTCCTGATTTCTTTCTTTCTTCACTGTCGCCAAAAGTAAAACTTCCAAAAGCAGATAAGGATATACCTGCTAGGTTCTTTATTAGATCATTGTTTTCAAATGTAAAACTTTCAGAAGCAGTCAAGGATTTACCTCCAGTGTTCTTTATTGCATCACTGTTGCCAGAAGTAAAGATTCCTGATTTAGGTGAAGACTTATCACCCTGATTCATCATTAAACCACTGTTGCCAAATGTAAAACTCTCAGAGGCAGTCAAGGATTTAGCTTCTGTATTCTTTATTGCATCACTGTTGCCAGAAGTAAAGATTCCTGATTTAGGTGAAGACTTATCACCCTGATTCATCATTAAACCACTGTTGCCAAATGTAAAACTCTCAGAGGCAGTCAAGGATTTAGCTTCTGTATTCTTTATTACATCACTGTTGCCAGAAGTAAAGATTCCTGATGCAGGGGAAGATTTATCACTCTGATTCTTCATTAAACCACTGTTCCCAAATGTAAAATTTTCAGAGGGAGTCAAAGATTTAGCTTCTGTATTCTTTATTGCATCACTGTTGCCAGAAGTAAAGATTCCTGATGCAGGTGAAGATTTATCACCTTGATTCTTCATTAAACCACTGTTGCCAAATATAAAACTTTCAAAGGCAGTCATGGATTTAGCTTCTGCATTCTTTATTGCATCACTGTTGCCAGAGGTAAAGATTCCTGATGCAAGTGAAGATTTGCAGCCTTGATTCTTCATTAAACCACTGTTGCCAAAAGTAAAACTTTCAGAGGCAGTCAAGGATTTAGCGTCTGTATTCTTTATTGCATCACTGTTGCCAGAAGTAAAGACTCCTGATCCAGTGGAAGATTTATCACCTAGCTTCTTCATTAAACCACTGTTGCTAATTGTAAAACTTTCAGAGGCAGTCATAGATTTAGCTTCTGTATTCTTTATTGCATCACCGTTGCCAGAAGTAAAGATTCCTGATGCAGGTGACGATTTATCACCTTGATTCTTCATTAAACCACTGATGCCAAAAGTAAAACTTTCAGAGGAAGTCAAAGATTTAACTTCTGTGTTCTTTATTGCATCACTGTTACCAGAAGTGAAGATTCCTGATGCAGGAGAAGATCTATCACCTTGCTTCTTCATTAAACCACTGTTGCCAAATGTAAAACTTTCAGAGGGAGTCATGAATTTAGTTCCTGTGTTCTTTATTGCATCACTGTTGCCAGAAGTAAAGATTCGTGATGCAGGTGAAGATTTATCACCTTGATTCTTCATTAAACCACTGATGCCAAATGTAAAACTTTCAGAGGCAGTCATGGATTTAGCTCCTGTGTTCTTTATTGCATCACTGTTACCAGAAGTAAAGATTCCTGATGTAGGGGAAGATTTACCACCTTGATTCTTCATTAAAACACTGTTCCCAGATGTAAAACCTTCAGAGGCAGTCAAGGATTTAGCTCCCGTGTTCTTTATTACATCACTGTTGCCAGGAGTAAGGATTCCTGATGCAGGGGAAGATTTATCACCTTGATTCTTCATTAAACCACTGATGCCAAAAGTAAAACTTTCAGAGGAAGTCAAAGATTTATCTTCTGTATTCTTTATTGCATCACTTTTGCCAGAGGTGAAGATTCCTGATGCAGGTGAAGATTTATCACCTTGATTCTTCATTAAACCACTGTTGCCAAATGTAAAACTTTCAAAGCCATTCAAAGATTTAGTTTCTGTATTCTTTATTGTATCACTGTTGCCAGAAGTAAAGATTCCTGATGCAGCGGAGGATTTATCCCCTTGCTTCTTCATTAAACCACTGATGCCAAATGTAAAACTTTCAGAGGAAGTCAACGATTTATCTTCTGCATTCTTTATTGCATCACTATTGCCAGAAGTAAAGATTTCTGATGCAGGTGAAGATTTATCACCTTTATTCTTCATGAAACCACTCTTGCCAAATGTAAAACTTTCAGAGGCAGTCATGGATTTAGCTTCTGTATTCTTTATTGCATCACTGTTGCCAGAAGTAAAGATTCTTGATGCAGCAGAAGATTTATCACCTTGATTCTTCATTAAACCACTGATGCCAAATGTAAAACTTTCAGAAGCAGTCATGGATTTAGCCTCTGTATTCTTTATTGCATCACTGTTGCCAGAAGTAAAGATTCCCGATGCAGGTGAAGATTTATCACCTTGATTCTCCATTAAAACACTGTTGCCAAATGTAAAACTTTCAGAAGCAGTCAAGAATTTAGCTTCTGTATTCTTTATTGCATCACTATTGCCAGAAGTAAAGATTCCCGATAAAGGTGAAGATTTATCACCTTGATTCTTTATTAAACCACTGATGCCAAATGTAACATTTTCGGAAGCAGTGAAGAATTTAGCTTCTGTATTTTTTATTGCATCACTGTTGACAGAAGTAAGGATTCCTGATGCAGGGGAAGATTTATCACCTTGATTCTTCATTAAACCACTCTTGCCAAATGTAAAACTTTCAAAGCCAGTCAAAGATTTAGTTTCTGTATTCTTTATTGTATCACTGTTGCCAGAAGTAAAGATTCCTGATGCAGCGGAAGATTTATCCCCTTGCTTCTTCATTAAACCACTGGTGCCAAATGTAAAACTTTCAGAGGAAGTCAACGATTTATCTTCTGCATTCTTTATTGCATCACTGTTGCCAGAAGTAAAGATTTCTGATGCAGGTGAAGATTTATCACCTTTATTCTTCATGAAACCACTCTTGCCAAATGTAAAACTTTCAGAGGCAGTCATGGATTTAGCTTCTGTATTCCTTTTTGCATCACTGTTGCCAGAAGTAAAGATTCTTGATGCAGCAGAAGATTTATCACCTTGATTCTTCATTAAACCACTGATGCCAAATGTAAAACTTTCAGAAGCACTCATGGATTTAGCCTCTGCATCACTGTTGCCAGAAGTAAAGATTCCCGATGCAGGTGAAGATTTATCACCTTGATTCTCCATTAAAACACTGTTGCCAAATGTAAAACTTTCAGAAGCAGTCAAGAATTTAGCTTCTGTATTCTTTATTGCATCACTATTGCCAGAAGTAAAGATTCCCGATAAAGGTGACGATTTATCACCTTGATTCTTTTTTAAACCACTGATGCCAAATGTAACATTTTCGGAAGCAGTGAAGAATTTAGCTTCTGTATTTTTTATTGCATCACTGTTGACAGAAGTAAGGATTCCTGATGCAGGGGAAGATTTATCACCTTGATTCTTCATTAAACCACTCTTGCCAAATGTAAATCTTTCAGAGGAAGTCATGGATTTAGCTTCTGTATTCTTTATTGCATCACTGTTGCCAGAAGTAAAGATTCGTGATGCAGGTGAAGATTTATTACCTTGATTCTTCATTAAACCACTGATGTGAAATGAAAAATTTTCAGAGGAAGTCAAAAATTTAGCTTCTCTATTCTTTGTTGCATCACATTTGCCAGAAGTAAAGATTCTTGATGCAGGGGAAGATTTATCACCTTGATTCTTCATTAAATTACTGTTGCCAAATGTAAAAGTTTCAGGGGCAGTCAAGGATTTAGCTTCTGCATTCTTTATTTCATCACTGTTGCCAGAAGTAAAGATCCCTGATGCAGGGGAAGATTTATCACCTTGATTCTTCATTAAACCACTCTTGCCAAATGTAAAACTTTCAGAGGCAGTCAAAGATTTAGCTTCAGTATTATTTATTGCATCACTGTTGCCAGAAGTAAAGATTCCTGATGCAAGGGAAGATTTATCACCTGGATTCTTCATTAAATTATTGTTGCCAAAAGTAAAACTTTCAAATGCATTCATGGATTTAGCTCCTGTGTTCTTTACTGCATCACTGTTGCCAGAAGTAAAGATCCCTGATGCAGGGGAAGCTTTATCACCTTGATTCTTCATTAAACCACTCTTGCCAAATGTAAAACTTTCAGAGGCAGTCATGAATTTAGTTTCTGTATTCTTTATTGCATCACTGTTGCCAAAAGTAAAGATTCCTGATGCAGGGAAAGATTTATCACCTTGATTCTTCATTAAACCACTGTTGCCAAATGTAAAACTTTCAGAGGAAGTCATGAATTTAGCTTCAGTATTCTTTATTGCATCACTGTTGCCAGAAGTAACGATCCCTGATGCAGGGGAAGATTTATCACCTTGATTCTTTATTAAACCACTCTTGCCAAATGTAAAACTTTCAGAGGCAGTCATGGATTTAGCTTCTGCATTCTTTATTGCATCACTGTTGCCAGAAGGAAAGATTCGTGATGCAGGTGAAGATTTATCACCTTGATTCTTCATTAAACCACTCTTGCCAAATGTATAACTTTCAGAGGAAGTCAAAGATTTAGCTTCAGTATTATTTATTGCATCACTGTTGCCAGAAGTAAAGATTCCTGATGCAGCAGAAGATTTATCACCTTGATTCTTCATTAAATTATTGTTGCCAAAAGTAAAACTTTCAAATGCATTCATGGATTTAGCTCCTGTGTTCTTTACTGCATCACTGTTGCCAGAAGTAAAGATTCCTGATGCAGGGGAAGCTTTATCACCTTGATTCTTCATTAAACCACTCTTGCCAAATGTAAAACTTTCAGAGGCAGTCATGAATTTAGTTTCTGTATTCTTTATTGCATCACTGTTGCCAGAAGTAAAGATTCGTGATGCAGGTGAAGATTTATCACCCTGATTCTTCATTAAACCACTGTTGCCAAATGTAAAACTTTCAGAGGCTTTCATGAATTTAGCTTCTGTATTCTTTATTGCATCACTGTTGCCAGAAGTAAAGATTCCTGATGCAGGGGAAGATTTATCACCTTGATTCTTCATTAAACCACTGTTGCCAAATGTAAAACTTTCAGAGGCAGTCATGGATTTAGCTTCTGTATTCTTTATTGCATCACTGTTGCCAGAAGTAAAGATTCCTGATGCAGAGGAAGCTTTATCACCTTGATTCTTCATTAAACCACTGTTGCCAAATATAAAACTTTCAAAGGCAGTCATGGATTTAGCTTCTGCATTCTTTATTGCATCACTGTTGCCAGAAGTAAAGATTCCTGATGCAGGGGAAGATTCATCACCTTGATTCTTCATTAAACCACTGTTGCCAAATGTAAGACTTTCAGAAGAAGTCATAGATTTAGCTTCTGTATTCTTTATTGCATCACTGTTGCCAGAAGTAAAGATTCCTGATGCAGGGGAAGATTTATCACCTTCATTCTTCATTAAACCACTATTGCCAAATATAAAACTTTCAAAGGCAGTCATGGATTTAGCTTCTGCATTCTTTATTGCATCACTATTGCCAGAAGTAAAGATTCCTGATCCAGGGGAAGATTTATCACCTTGATTCTTCATTAAACCACTGTTGCCAAATGTAAAACTTTCAGAGGCTGTCATGAATTTAGCTTCCGTATTCTTTATTGCATCACTGTTGCCAGAAGTAAAGATTCCTGATGCAGGGGAAGCTTTATCACCTTGATTCTTCAATAACCACTGTTGCCAAATGTAAAACTTTCAGAGGCTTTCATGAATTTAGCTTCTGTATTCTTTATTGCATCACTGTTACCAGAAGTAAAGATTCCTGATGCAGGGGAAGATTTATCACCTTGATTCTTTATTAAACCACTCTTGCCAAATGTAAAACTTTCAAATGTAGCCATGGATTTAGCTTCCGTATTCTTTATTGCATCACTGTTGCCAGAAGTAAAGATTCCTGATACAGGGGAAGATTTATCATCTTGCTTCTTCATTAAACCACTGTTGCCAAACGTAAAACTTTCAAATGTAGCCATGGATTTAGCTTCCGTATTCTTGCATCACTGTTGCCAGAAGTAAAGATTCCAGATGCAGGTGAAGATTTATCAGTTTGAGTCTTCATTAAACCACTGGTGCCATGTGTAAATCTTTCAGAAGCAGTCAAGGATGTTCTTTATTGCATCCTGTTGTCTGACGTAAAGGTTCCAGAGGAAGGTAAAAATTTATCTCCTGGATTATTCATTAAATGTAAAACTGTCAGAGGAAGTTATGGATTTAGCTTCTGGATTTGCTATTACATTACTGTCGCCAGAAATAAAGATTCCAGATGGAGATGAAGATCTATCTTCTAGACTTTTTATTAAATCACAGTTGCCAAATGTAAAACTTTCAAAAGCAGTCCTGGTGTCTACTACTGACTCCTTTACTGCATCACTTTGGCCAAAACCTCGAGAAGAAGGTCTGTCTCCTTGATTTGTTATTGCACTATGTTTGGAGAAAGTAAAATTGTCAGATGCTGATGAATATTTATCTCCTGAAGTCTTTATTGCATAAATGTTGTCATAAGTAGAGATTCCAGAAGCTCACCAGGATTTACCTCCTGTTACACCTTTTCTGCCAAATGTAGAATTTTCATATGCAGCCATGGATTTAATTCCTAGATTTCTTATTGTACCACTGTTGCCAAAAACCTTCTATAAGCCAAGGTTGCAAAAAAGTAAAATTTTCACAATAGGATGGGGATTTATCTTCTGCAGCTGTCAAAATTAAGACTTCCAGAATCTGAGGAGCATAGAATTCCATAGGTTTTTATTATATTGCTGTCATCCAGTAGAGTAGCTCAAGAAGTCAATGAGTATTTATACCTTACTGTACTATATCCTAGACTGTTATTTCTGCCAAGGTAAACTCTACAGAAGATGTAAGAATTTATCACTGCTACATTAAGACTACATCTTCTGTTACCACACTTCTGCCCAAGATTAATTCTATTGTTTGCCAAAGGATAATGATCTGGTTTCTGAAATAATAATAATAATAATAATAATAATAATAATAATAATAATAATAATAATAATAATAATAATAATAATAATAATAATAATGTAGTTACAGTAGACACATAGTTTGAGATTTGTAGAGCATTAACTTTAAAGGGAACTCAACTGGTTCTTCTTCATTTACGAAGTTATTGACAAAACATAATTTTCAGATACCCAAAATACTATTTCATAATTTTCAAATATCCAAAATACTTCTTCAGTCACAAATACACTTAATTTTAGAACACCAACTTCAAAATATCTAAAAAGACTCGGTTATTTCCAAAACATCATTATTAAGTCAAGAAATCCTTCCTAATTTCTTGAGCATTACAGTTACTTCTTCAAACTTGATACCACAAGTATCTTAAAAATCTCCCTCACTTGTAACAGTTATTTCTAGAGCATTAACTTAAAAAATGGCCGGGAAAACCCTACTTCACTTATACTGTACTTCTAGATAACTTAAGATTTTCTAGGATCACACAGCTGGCTAAGAAACCAGAACTGCTCTTTTTATATGTCCATCAAAAGATCTTTGATGTCCTGCTCCTATATACTTTAATTAGAATTTAATGAAATCATCATTCATATGACTTTTGTAATTCTTAGCGAGCAAAATAAGTTTAACACAAACAATGTTTAAATGTTAATACATATAAGGAAGTTCAAGAACATAATTGATTGTCAGAGCATATATACATAAATTAGTTGCATTCAACAACAAGTCACCATTTACTTCACTTACAACATTTGTAAAGACAAGATGAAAATTTTGTACTAATAATGTAATCTAGTAATTGTTAATGGCTTTGGAGAATAGCACCTGATGGAATAATAATGGAGGCAGCTTGACGTAGGTCGGCTTGATGTCGGAAATTATAAACGGTATCCTTTAGACCTTGTTATATACGATATATTTATTGTGATATACAAATATTTATTCTTGACTAATTTCATACAATTACTTTAATCTTTATATTTGTTAGTTCCTTCTTTGACTATACTTGGATCAAGTATAAATATTCTGCCTCTAAAGGACATCAGAATAATGAACAGGAACATCTCTTTACCCAAACCAATCAAAGAAACATCATTAAGAGAGTTCTTGATAAGGTGTCATAAACACGTTCATCAAGTACTTTATGCTTTACCGAGCAACAGCTAGCTAGCTAGCATAAACGGCTTTAAAAGGAAGTCATTGTTGTTTTACATGATGCAAATGATAGACTTGGTCTTTTCATCTATTTATTTCTTTGACTTCTTGAACCTACTGAAACAAAGCACAGATATACAGCTTCGGAACTAGACCGAATCTGCACCCTGGCATAAAAACTTACGTTATGCCCACGATCAAAGAAATACTGTATTTCGCTACGGCAAAAGTTGTCAGCCAGAGTTCCATGTCCCTTCGCATTACAGGCAATGTACAGTATGCAGAGATAAAGCCTGCATTTTACTCGAGATAGATATGGATCAAATTGAAATTTCAACTTGACGACGACGTCCTGACTGACGACGATATGTTGGTATGTCATGTGCATTTAAGCAACCACATACCGCACTACTGCACCCTGTGTTATACATTCAGTTTCCCCATTCATTTCTGCCCTACGTGACAGACATTTTGGAGTAACCGTAAGCTTTCGTATGACATACTGGCATTCACCGAGGCTCCGCATATGCAACTGTATGCAAGTCATCGGGCTACTGATAAGATGCAACCGGACTCAAGTCCAATTGCCGATCTTGGTTTTTCTTGTTGATCATTGATCTTTACATAAGGCTGAGAAACGTCGAGACTTTCAGTTGTTGTTGTATGAGATGTTAGTGCAAAAGACAGACTGGGTAAGTTTGTTTTGCGATGGTTTGGTTATGTGGAAAGAAGGACAGATTGCTTGAAAGAGGTACTAGAAAGGTAAAGAGGTACTGGAAAGGTAAAGAGGTACTGGAAAGGTAACCAGAAAGCGCGAGAGGTGAATGGCAAAGCGCGAGAAGGGCAGTTCGACGAATTTCTGCTGAGCCTCTTCGTCGATTTATGAAGGGGATAATTTTGTGGAAATCTTATGCCGTACGAATGCGGCAGCGAACGGTATTGATGGTTTCTCTAAATCTAAAACCACCCAGTGTCACGGGAAATTTTATATATATATATATATATATATATATATATATATATATATATATATATATATATATATATATATATATATATATATATATATATATATATATATATATATATATATATATATATATATATATATATATGTGTGTGTGTGTGTGTGTGTGTGTGTGTGTGTGTGTGTGTGTGTGTGTGTGTGTTTCACAAGGACCTCGATAACAGGCTGAATATGAAAATTTCCTTAATCACTTTCTCATTCAGGTTCTGTATACAGTAACCACTGATGCAAACTATCACCTTTCACTAACACTGGAACGGTCTTTTTAGGCTACAAGGTTTGCTTCAGACAAGAGGATACTGTTAACATTTAAAACTGCGTTCAGTGTCTGCTCCTTTTTCCATGCACTGCAGGAATGTATGAACATCCAAAATCAAACTTTGCGATATTGCGATCACTTGTATCAATAACGGTTCTACTTCCCTGTACGCAAATAAAAAAAAAAATAACCTATTTGACTTTAGTAACACTTGCATGAAAGCCTCGTTCAACGGAATGTGCAAAGAACGTCCCTTAGTGCAACTCCACTGCAAAAGTGAAGTACTGCAAGAGAACAGTTTACCGTTTCCAGCTTAATTGATTCGGAATATCACATTTCACTACCTGCGAGGCGGTTCACCAGAGGAATGCATTAGCCTTAAGCTTTTAAATATATAGGAGTCACTAAAGGTGACGGATTGGGTAGCCGTAACACTTCACTTACAGTCGACGTTGAACTGAAACGAATACTACGTGTACGTGGTCAAGGGATACAGGTTTGCGGTGCGTACCGCTGACTCCTCCGTCACTCACTGCTAACCCCACCCGTTGTTGCCATTACTCAACAACATCACAGATATCATAATCGTTTCACTGTGTTTGGTGCTCTAGTTGTTACTCAAACATGTACATTCACACAAACACTAACACGCAGGGGTTTGATTTTTATCCATTGAATTTTCGTTATTAATGAGTAAGCCGTCAAAGCGATTTAGTTAGCAGTTATTCCCAGCTCATGCAAATTAAATAAAATTATGAGACAATCACCTCGACAAGCAAAGTGTAAAATATTGCGTGAAGAGAAAATTCCAACCCAGTTATCAGCTTATCACGGGAAGTGAGATACCAGTGCTCTAAGAAGACACATGACTGCACTGGATTTCGTTCGAAAATCTGAAACTGGCAGATAACATGCTGCATATACAGTATATCTCTTTTCTGAATGCAAAAACAGCTGTTTTATATAAAATAAGGCCATAGTATGTTTAATAAGAGTGAAATCTATCACATATATCCAAATTGTAAGAAAATACTATGTATAGACAATTTCAGAAAAACAGTACCGGAAAGTTTCCTAAACTTTCGTTCATCCAGCCCCGACGCGTTCGATAAGAAAAAAAATTGTTTATCGAAGTTACGTTCAAATGTTCATAAAAAAAAATTCGAAATAAACATTTTCATAACATTATGATATGATAAAAAAAAATATTCTTATTGGTTATTTTAACTCTTAAGCTCTGAAAGTTATACATAGATGAGAAGTTTTAATACGGTTGCCTAAACGCATCCATCGATATCAACAAGCGTGTGAAGCCACCATTTGAGTGGCGGCAACATGAGTCACCTTGATATAGGTCAAGAGTCAAGACAACCACGAGCAGAAACTTCAGGACCAGCTAGGGACGCAATCACTGAATTGTATGGAGCAAAAACTTCCAAGAATGAAAGTGCCTGTCATCTTTAACATAGACAGAACAACATTGCTTAAATGGTAGAAAATTACACCTTTTCTTAAAATGCCAAGATCTTGTTCCTAGGAGTGTTAGTTTTCTTTGGTTACTACAAATACGTTACACTTAGCATTCACATTCCTATACTAGCAATTAATGACGGGAAAGTATATCTAGTTAGCTGCTTAATCTCTCACAATTATACTAAAAAATCAAGCAGAAAGACTTAAATTAGCATTCTTACGTGGTTTAAACATTATTTTACATACGCCTTGACGTTAACATTAACAGCTGTCAACATTAACGTTCTCGCTATTACTTACAGAATAATTTTTTACAACTTATAACAGTAGTTACTTACTACAACAGTGATTCATCTACACTGTTTCGCCATGTTAGTACTAGCCCCTTGGGGATCAGATGTACACTGTTTTGCTGTGTTTAGTACAAGCTCCTCAGGGATCAGATGTACATTGTTTCACTGTGTTTAGTACTAACCCTCGGGGGTCAGATGTACACTGTTTCACCGTGTTTAGTACTAACCCTCAGGGATCAGATGTACACTGTTTCACTGTGCTTAGTACTAGCCCCTCAGTGTGTTTAGTACTAGTCCTCAGGGATCAAATGTACACTGTTTTGCCATGTTTAGTACTAGCCCCTTGGTGATCAGATGTACACCGTTTCACCATGTCTAGTACTACCCTTGGAAATCAGATGTACACTGTTTCACTGTGTTTAGTACTAGCCCCTCAGGATCAGATGTGCACTGTTTTGCTGTGTTTAGTACTAGCCCCTCGGGGATCAGATGTACACTGTTTCACCATGTTTAGTACTAGCCCCTTGGGATCAGATGTACACTATTTCGCTGTGTTTAGTACTAGCCCATCGGTATCAGATGTACACTGTTTTGCTGTGTTTAGTAATAGTCCTCGGGGATCAGATGTACACTGTTTCGCCGTGTTTAGTAATAGTCCTCAGGGATCAGATGTACACTGTTTCACCATGTTTAGTACTACCCCCTCAGGGATCAGATGTACACTGTTTTGCAGTGTTTAGTACTAGCCCTTGGTGATCAGATGTACACTGTTTTGGCATGTTTAGTAATAGCCCCTTGGGGATCAGATGTATACACTGTTTTGCTGTGTTTAGTACTTGCCCTTCAGTGATTAGAGGTACACTGTTTCGCTGTGTTTGGTACTAGCCCTCAGGATCAGATGTACACTGTTTCGCCATGTTTAGTGATAGTCCTCGAGGATCAGATGTACACTGTTTTGCAGTGGTTAGTACTAGCCTTTGGTGATCAGATGTACATTGTTTTGGCATGTTTAGTAATAGCCCCTTGGGAATCAGATGTACACTGTTTTGCCATGTTTAGTACTAGCCCTTCGGTGATTAGATGTACACTGTTTTGCTGTGATTAGTACTAGCTCCTCAGTGATCAGATGTACACTGTTTCACCATGTTTAGTACTAGCCCTCGGGGATCAGATGTACACTGTTTTGCAGTGTTTAGTACTAGCCCTCAGTGATCAGATGTACATTGTTTTGGCATGTTTAGTAATAGCCCCTTGGGGATCAGGGATCAGATGTACACTGTTTTGCCATGTTTAGTACTAGCCCTAGCCCTTCGTTGGCTGAGTCGGTTGAGCTTCGGACTATCACTCGATGAGCTGGAGTTCAATTCCCCCGGCCGGCTGATGAAGAGTTAGAGGAATTTATTTCTGGTGATAGAAATTCATTTCTCGCTATAATGTGGTTCGGATTCCACAATAAGCTTTAGGTCCCGTTGCCTAGTAACCAATTGGTTCTTAGCCACGTAAAATAAGTCTAATCCTTCGGGCCAGCCCTAGGAGAGCTGTTAATCAGCTCAGTGGTCTGGTAAAACTAAGGTATACTTAACTTAAGTACTAGCCCTTCAATGATTAGATGTACAGTTTTACTGTGATTAGTACTAGCCCCTCAGTGATTAGATGTACACTGTTTCGCCGTGTTTAGGACTAGCCCTCGGTGATCAGATGTACCCTGTTTCACCGTGTTTAGTACTAACCCCTCCAGATCAGATGTGTTTTGCCATGTTTAGTACTAGCCCCTCAGGGATCAAATGTCCCTTAGTGAATTGGTGATTTCACCAATTCGTTGAAAATTCCCTGGTTCTCACAGTTTTAATGTAGCATATATATGATGACAAGCAAATAATACAGATAAAACGTCTGGTATTATCATGATCTCATCACTACGTCGTATATCGTATCCTTCCTCTTCAGACAGGGCGGGAAAAAGTTGTTCTTAACGAATAACACAAACGGGAGCTATAAAAGTTAAAGGCGTTGGACAACCAGCTGGGAACCACCATGAGGAACTCATTAATTGTAAAAGGTAGAAAGCAATGCTTCTGGGGCCCTGAGACCACTGCAAACCCTTAATGCTGTCTACAGTGTGCCACATAAAATGCATTATGAAGGAAAATAGTGCTGGACTGGCTTCATGACGTAACTGGCATCTTAACGACTATGGTCATCGACGAAGGCAAAATCTCTTTTGGTTATAAAACTGAGACTAAGAGGAAACGAGTTTTCTGTACAGTGTATGATGCTATGTGAAGCTCAGCCACGGTCCGCTGGTGGCCTGTATTGTTGGCACCTATAGCAGTGCCAGACGCACGATCATGACTAAATTTAACCTTAAATCAAATAAAAACTACTGAGGCTAGAGGGCTGCAATTTGATATGTTTGATGATTGGAGGGTGGATGATCAACATAACAATTTGCAGCCCTCTAGCCTCGGTAGATTTTAAGATCTGAGGGCGGACAGACAAATAGCCGTCTCAATAGTTTTCTTTTACATAAAACTAAAATCTAAATAGCAATGTTCCAAGAACAATGACTATTGATAATCCGTACATGCTTTGTAAATACTTCCATAACTTAAAAATAGGATCTATCACCGTCATGTGAAACGTATATAAAAAAATCTGATAATAATGAAGCTGAGATACAAATAGTCAGCGTGCAAAAGCGATACTTGTCTTCACGGGTCATTTGTTGGAATTAAATGAGCAGCTAATGATTTACCAGCCGCCATAAATGACTCTGGTCGAACAGCTTCGTTATACACGAATTTCTTGTACGAAACTTACTGGACACAGAAAACAAGAAGAGGGTCAATAAAAATACAATGTTAAACAGTGCATATATTTCTCCATTTTACAAGATATAATATATATGAGAACAATATGAAATAATGAATAAACTTTACATGCTTTTAACCTGTAATGGCATATATATATATATATATATATATATATATATATATATATATATATATATATATATATATATATATATATATATATATATATATGTATGTTTATGTGTAAGAACAATATGAAATTCACATGCTTTTAACCTGTAATGACAAAAAATATTCCTTTATATTTTAGACTACACTAGAGGAAGAATGCGTAGATCAGACAACCATTGCAAAAGAAATCAATTAGCACTCATCTATCTACTGAAAGATACTACAAAGCGATTTTTTATGCACTAAGAGAAAAATTCAAACATATTCCAATAGCAAATGAGGAAAGTTTTTAATATTTTTTTCGAATCTCCAGAGAATAACAGTAATGCCTATGGTGACTCATATGGAAAGGAGTGTCCACCGGAAAAAAATAACTTTACACATAGTGGCAACAACGAATATGGATCATTATCTCACCCTCCAAAACAATGATTTCCTGTGAATTATAATAATCATGATGTAAGCGAATCACTATATCAACCTCCCCAAGAGAATAATAATAATAATAATAATAATAATAATAATAATAATAATAATAATAATAATAATAATAATAATAATAACAATTAATTAATTTGAATAACACTCTCAACTTCTTTAACAGTAAATTCTTGCAGGAATTACATAAATGACAGGTATTACACAAGACAGCAGACACCTTCTAATTGTTCATGATTCGGAAGGGAGTTTGAACTTAACTGCAAACTGACGTTCATACTTAGAAAACAAAAAAATACTACTGCTGTGTTGATGTATTGACAAACACGAGAAATGCATCATGCTGCCTGGTAGGTAAAGTGACACCAATACAGTCTCATCGAATGACAACGTTATTTCCTTACCACTCCAAAATGACGACGCTGGATGAGGCGAAAAGGTATCTTGAGGTTTTGAGCCGTGGCGTTTCTTCTTGCACCCTCTCACTCATCTCCAAAGACTAATGGTTCTTTTTGCACCCTCTCACTCGTCTCCAAAGACTAATGGTTCTTTTTGCACCCTCTCACTCGTCTCCAAAGACTAATGGTTCTTCTTGCACCCTCACTCGTCTCCAAAGACTAATGGTTCTTCTTGCACCCTCACTCGTCTCCAAAGACTAATGGTTCTTCTTGCACCCTCTCACTCATCTCCAAAGACTAATGGTTCTTTTTTGCACCCTCTCACTCGTCTCCAAAGACTAATGGTTCTTCTTGCACCCTCTCACTCGTCTCCAAAGACTAATGGTTCTTCTTGCACCCTCACTCGTCTCCAAAGACTAATGGTTCTTCTTGCACCCTCTCACTCGTCTCCAAAGACTAATGGTTCTTCTTGCACCCTCTCACTCATCTCCAAAGACTAATGGTTCTTCTTGCACACTCTCACTCATCTCCAAAGACTAATGGTTCTCCTTTCACCCTCTCACTCATCTCCAAAGACTAATGGTTCTTCTTGCACCCTCTCACTCATCTCCAAATACTAATGGTTTTTCTTGCACCCTCTCACTCATCTCCAAAGACTAATGGTTCTTCTTGCACCCTCTCACTCATCTCCAAAGACCAATGGTTCAGATGGCGATGAAGTGAAGCTTGTATCTATATTGCAGAGTTGGAGTGGAATTCGTTAACATGGCTGATTCTTCGTTACATTACTGGTTACTTTAATTATATATTCAGGGTATATTTCTGTTACATCTGTTTTCCATTCGCCAATGTGTAACCTCCTGAGAAATAGCCCAAATCCACCCAACAGGTTGTTTGGGCGTACCGTGGAATTATCCAACAGAACACTACAGATTATTAAGTAATTGTGACCATTTTTTGTAGTCTTACAATATTTGTAAGCACTTGCAGCATCTTGTGAGAAGGGAATTCCTCTGCTCGGACAGCCGTTAGCTCGGGCATCAAAATTGTCATAGCAAATCTTTGGCAAGAGGCCAGGGCTGGTGCCATGGAAAAGTTGACACATTTTCTTACCTGAATTGCCTTCCTTGGAGAGGACGTTCTTTTGAAAGTTTTTCCAAAGTAGGGGATTCTGTATTCTACTAACTGTCACAACTTTAACTTCAGACGGCAGACTACCCTGGAAAAGATTAGCGACTTTCTTATATTCTGAGGAAGAGGGCAAGAGTTTCTCAATTCTAAGAACTTCACTCGGCGACATGACTTCCCAGTGTACTGGAAAATTGACAGGAACGTTGGGTAATTCACCAGACAGTTTGAAGTGTGGTTTAGGTCTCTTCCTCACATCTCGACATTGTTTTGTGTTTTGGTTGACCTGCGTCATTTTAGAGCAATCTAAGAAATATTTGTAGCATCCTGTATGGAAAGGAATTTTGGCAGAAGGATTTTCTAGAGACTGTTTCTCAATATCTCTGGAAGTGATACTACTTCTCATACCTGGGTTTTTAGTGCTGTCATACTGTCCATATAGTATCCATTTACCATTTATATCTTTGAAGTACCAATGATATTCATTTGCCTTGAGAGAGCATTCTGGAACAATTTGACTGCACAATCGACGTAATTGCAGTGTTTCCCCTAGGGATGAGCACCTTAACTTCATAAGCTGAAAATCAGCTGTCCATGTACTTCGACCCATTACATCCAGCAAAGCTTCATTTGGAAACTCATGTTTTGAGTCATCTACCACGGGAATTGTTACACCATCTTCATTAGGGTCACAGAATGCAAGCTCTAAACATTTAGCTTGCTCTGGCTGCAAGTTTAACCAAGAACATAAATTTTTGCATATTTGCCAACAATAATGTTGTTTTGCATGTAGCCTGTCACATCCAGTAGTCTCAAACTTACAGCTACTTTCTACAGAGTAAAAGCAAATTTCAGGAATTTTCACATCTCCTTTCTGTTGGTGAGCCCACCGACTTTTTAAAGTACTAATTGCCTGGGATGAATTGCCTCTTTTTCCTGGCAAAAGATGGGGGTACGGTCGTCTGCATACCTTACGCCTTACATTTGTCTGTAGATTAATCTGACACATATTGGTAAGGTCCAAAATATATTCAAAACATGAAGTTGAAAATTTGAGTGAAGCTGATGGATTTTTTGAGAAGTGCTTCTCTATATCTACAGATGAAAGACTACTTTTCATTTTGTCGTTTTGTGTGCTGTCCATACCTCCATACAGAATCCATTCCTGATTGATGTCCTTGAAATACCAGAGGTATGTACTTTCCTTTGTCATCTGTAATGGCATTTTCTCTGTACATAATCTCCTCAGATTTAGTGTTTTGTTCTGTGAAGTATTGTGAAGGGTCATTGACTCAAAATCTGCTTTCCATGTATCAGCACCTATTAATTTCAAGATATTTTTGGCCAGTGGATCTAAAATAGAAGCATTAGAGACCTGAAGACTTACGACATCACATGCTGGGTCACAAAAACTCCGTTCCAAATGCATTACTAAATCTTCATAAAAATTGTACCATTTTTTGTCCTCGCCCAAAACCTGCCAGTGAAAATGGCGCTTTGCATGAAGCCGTGGACATCCTTTCATTTCATTTTTACAGATACCTTCTACTGAATCAAAGCATATTTCGGGCAAAACAACATCCCCGCTAACCTCATTAAACCAAGAAGACTTGGATTTATGAGAAAATTCATGTTGAAGGTTTTTCCCCTGTGGATTACTTGGCATAGGAATGGCTTCAATGTTGGCTTTTGTAGGCTCATTATTTTGGTTTATATTTGTAGCACTAGCTTTTGAGTTTTTCTTTCTTGATATAAGCTGTCTCAGTTTTGGATTCAAACTCACCAGAATATGCAGAGTGTCCCTTGGAGTCTCATCTG
>NC_089796.1:34326663-34374163 GCF_040412425.1 Macrobrachium rosenbergii | reverse complement strand
TAAAGTGAATTATAATCGTCAAGCACTTCTGTCCCAGCCAGGTTTCAAAGTTGGGTCTTTGGTTTAGAAACAATAAACGGCCAACATTGACCACTTAGCTATCAAGAGAGATATAATTTAATACTGACTCTACATACGAATGTCAAATTC
Source organism: Macrobrachium rosenbergii (assembly GCF_040412425.1). Taxonomy (NCBI): domain Eukaryota; kingdom Metazoa; phylum Arthropoda; class Malacostraca; order Decapoda; family Palaemonidae; genus Macrobrachium; species Macrobrachium rosenbergii. The sequence continues at coordinate 34,374,013 of NC_089796.1, read as the reverse complement.
AGGTTCTGCACTTAGAACTGATATCACGGCATCTCCATATGATAAGTAATTGGTAAGTTTGTTACACTTTCCTAATGATGAATACCTGTCACTTATAAATATGTGACTTTTTTTACATTTACAAATATTAATCTGCAAATATAGTTTCTTATCAGATTTACTATACCTTGTGAATAACTTACACCCAAAGGGAATTATAACAGAAAAGGGCTTCTGCTCTGGTCAGGATATGAACAATGGCTTTTGGTTTAGAGACAATAAAAAACAATCAAGAAAGATACAAGTTGACATCAACTCAGCTTCAAACATTCCTATCTTAAGTGTAGATTCTGTATAGTCACATTTTCATCATTGATCACCCACATGACAGTATGGAATGGTGTTTATTTTTGTTCTATAATTTTATACATAGCTTGCATCTAAAAAAAAAAAAAAAACCAACAGAATGGCATTTACAAACAAGAATTCAGTGAGATTAAGAAAGAAGTGGGTTAAAGTATGAATCTCACGACTGAAACAGCGACAGGAACTGTCATTTTAGGACCACTCCCAACTTTCACTCACGAAACTCGAACTACGTCACTCTTCCTTCAGTCAGAAGCAACCAAAGGCCTTCTGAAGGCCCAATGAAAAGAAGAAACTCCTGGTATACAGAGGCCTCAAAATGAAGAAGGAACTCCCTACTATTATTAAGGAATCCAGTGTTACTAGATGGTTTTTTGCCTCACCATGAAACAAGGTCTCGCTCTGAGACAAACGTCTCTGGTCAGTCACAAGCAAATGAAATTTTACTGGTATTTTGAAAATTTACACTATGGAAAGACATACAGGGCATTAAATGGAATTTGTGCAGATTGCTTGGCACTCTGTTGGACCCTGTCCAACCACTGACAATTCATCAATACTGAAAATAGCCAACATCAGAACCCATTGTTTGTACTACCTAACTTAGCACTCAATATAAGTCCTGCATTCAGCATCAAAAAATATATTCTTGAGGGTACGAAACTGGTTATTGGAAATAGGTTCATCCTTGGTTAAAAAATGCACAGTGATTTCACTGAGCAATTATTAGTTCACAGCCTTCTCTGTGCCCTTGTCAAATAGTATGCTGTCTATCTGAGTTTCTGGCTTCCTTGCATCTCAAAAGCCCTTGCATAAGTCTCTGCATGAAACTCACTGGAACAGCATTAAACTTATTTTTCCATCTTTAAAATGAAAATCATTATAAAGTCTTTGGAGTTTGGATTTCATATTTTCTAAATTTGAGTAAATCAATAAAATCCTCTTTTAATTCTTTGACCAACTCTTATGGTTACCTTCTTGAGTGTAAAATTGTTCCCCTCTTGATAAATTCAATTGATTACAATTCCAGTTGTTTGCACATCAGACACTGACTTATCTTTTACAGCAGTTGAAGGTTGGTGTGTTCAGTTCAGTTCTCACATTTGAATGTTTGTTTTCGTATCTTGTTGTGGTGCTAGGTTAAAATTCGGTAAATGTTCATGGGTAACCATTTAATTGTTCTTAAGAGTAAGTTAGAAATATGAAAATACTGGATAGTTATTTAAAAATGTAGCCAGGAAGGGTTATGGACCCTAGATTGAAATAATTTTCAAGCATTAGATTGTCCATAGTCATGTGCTATCCCCTGGTACTAGTGCAGTCCTCATATGGACCAAATTATAGAAGCTTCTCTGCATAGTTCTTAATTCTCATTATGCTCGTAATAAACCTATCCAACCCGTCCCCCTTTGTTCATCCCCTCTGGGCAGGGTGTGATGTGAAGGATTTCTTAGTGTATAGAAAATGAGGGCTACTGGATAGTAAAAGCCTGTATGAGTCATAGATGGCCTGGAGTTCAAGGAGTTCGTTATCCTGACACTTACCAGTGAATAAGTTTAAGCACAATGTCTGAGGAATTAACATAGTTCAACCTCAACTCTACTTACTACCATTCCTACAAACAACTGAAAGACCATCATCATCTTCATTGCCTCCAGTGCTATGCAATGTAAAGGGTTTCTGTGCAATTCTGCCACTAAATTCTTTCCTGTGCCTTCACTCTCACAAATTTCCCCCATCTCATATTTCTGATCCATGTACATACGGGTCATCCAGAGTGTCTGTTAAATTCAGGCATGGAACTTTTGAAATTCCCGTATTTCTGATTCCTAATATTCTCCTTAAAGCTTTATTCTCAAATAAAAAACAAAACTTTTAGACATAGTTTCAATGTCGTACCATGATTCAATCCTGAATAGCAATAAAGCTCATACCAGACTGGAATTTTGTTTTCAATTTCAGTCTGTTCAACTCCAAATCTTATTCAGTCTGTCAATTATTATATTTGCCTTTTCTAGTCCTCTGCTAAACCCAACTAGAGGAAATCTGAATTGGATATAAGTGTTCCTAAATGTTTGAAAGACTAAACCACTTTAATCCTTCATCTAATGTCTTTCCATCCCTTTGTAGACAATCTGTCCTAATTGTTAAATTTTTCTTATAAGTTATCTAAGTAGTTTCCCAAGGTATATGGTACTATCCTATTAAGCACGCATTGTAAATCTTGTAGTGTTTTGCTGATTAAAATATCATCATCTGAACACTCTAAGTCCTGTGAATTCCTATCGTTACTACAGTGTAAACCTTCTCTTTAATCTCCAACTACTATTTCATTAGGAAATCAATGAGAAGGGCAAGCAACAAGATGACATAGAATTCCCACGTAGAATCTCACAATTTACTACAAATTGTCTTGACATGACTCATTTAGTACTAACGTCGCATCTACTTCACTCACTGATCGTTTCAGTAAGTTTTACATATTTAATGCGAATACCATAGTGACATGAAAGACCATCCATAATATTGGTTAGCGGATGCTGTTAGATGTATTCTCATAATGAACAGCAGACGTTAGGAAAGGAATTTTAAATTTCATACATTGCTTCACAACATGTTTTAAAACAGATATTTGATCTGTGAAAACCCCGCCTTCTAAAAAAAGCGTTCTTTCAGTTTCTTTCACCAGCCTACTAAGGAAGAGCATGACTAATATTTTAATGCCCCTGTGGTTAATATATTCAGACAGATCCATCTCTTTCCTATCTTTGCTGACTCCCAATTCCAAATCACTGAGCTCTGTGTCTCAATAAATATTCTATAAAAAATTTCAGTTAGTTTGTTGTCATTTTCTTTTCAGCTAAAATGATCTTTGATAGATTCCATCAATGCCTTGTGCTTTTTCATATTCTAAATTTCTTTACTACTGATTTCAATTCCGAAACCTTGAATTAATTTTAAGTACATTCTGGTATGTTTAGTACTGTACATTCTGGTATATCAATTAAATATTCACCCTCTCTCGCAAGAACGTTGCCTGTCTACCTTACGGATATTTCAATAATTCTGCAAATTACCAGAACACTAATGCCACTCTGAATGCACAGTTTCATCAGCATCATCTACTCGTTGTTCCTGATGTTCTCTCTTATCTATTTTTGTGTTTAATTTTACGCCTATTCATATTCTCTAACATTCTCTTCTCTCTTAATAGCGGATCTACTGTATGGTTTCTATGATTGCAAGTGCAGATTTCCAAGTGCATTTATGCATACCCGCGTGATTGAAAAACTAGAGTACCTCCAATACAAGATTACTTGCAGCACAAAAAACTGCACTCCACTTCCGTTTGCAGTCCGTCCCTGGCCTGCCTTACCCATTATATATCCTCATCTCTCCGTTTATCCAGACAATTTTTGCATTCCATTACAAACAATCTTCGTACATTTTTCCATTAATCAATCTATAACTTCTGCAGCTATTCGTCTTTTACATTTCTTTGTTGGTATATATCACACTAAAAATAATGCTGAATAAATTATAGACTAAAGACTAGGCATAATACCCTAGACCATTTGTTATATATCCATTGCAAACTTGGGCTGCTGTTGATGCTAGCTTCTCTTTCTCTCCCTTAGAAGTTTTTCAAATCAAGTTAAGAAAAACAAATAACATTAAATTAAAATCCTTTTGTACGATTTTTTATTTTTTTATTTTTGTGTGTGCTTCCGTTCGCATGTGCATACTGCATTCTTTGGTTGCCAGTTAAAGTTGAACAGTAAAATGACAAAAAAAAAAAAACATTCTATATAGGCGGTTTCAGAGAAAGGTCTAAAGATACAAAATATAGTTTACAATGTAAGGCTTGTGAATACAAGAAAGAAACTCATGTAGTAAAATGGGAATTCCTTGAATGGTCAGTGACACATTCATCAAAATTCGATAACGCCATGGGAAGTTACAGTAGGCGTGAATGTCAGGGTTTACTACTGAAGATGTGATAGATTTAAAAAGATTTTTTTTTTACAATACTGCAGATTGTAAAAAATGGTTTTAAAATGCCCCTTTAATTAGAAAAAAACCTAGCATGGAAATCGTAAGTTAACTCTCTAACACAGTCTCAGGATAAGCTACCTAAATTTCTTTAGGATTTATGACCTGGTCTTTATAATCTAACATTGTCAATGAGTGAAGAAGAGTGGATTAGACTCATTTTTCTTCTTACTATGTGAATTGGTATTTTGTTTGTCGTTGGTTAGATTACTGGTTTTGTTACAATTCTTATTACTGTCTTTGTGGCAAAGTCGGTAATAAGATTAAGACCTAACGTAATAAAATCTGTTGAGATGATGAATATAGAGTAAAACCTAAAATTCCAAAGTACCCTATGTAAAATGAGTTTACTCTTTAAGGAAAGATAAATTTGCGGATTGTGGGTTATGAGAGATAATGTTGGTAGAAAAGTATAATTATGGAATAATACAGGAGCAAAACGGACAGAAGTAGGATTACGGTAAGATATGACAAGGGAAAGATATGATTTCGGAAAGAGGAATTAAAGTATAAGGGAAAGGGATAATTAGGGTTCGAGAGGTAGATTTTGCAACTAAGGAAGGTAAGGTGAGGGATGGCTATGGTACACGAAGTGTGTGATCACAGAAACATCAAAACCAAATAAATGTAAAATTAGGTAATGACATGACATGAAGAAAAGTTAGGTTATGACTATCATATGGTATGACAAAGGAAGCGCATCATTAAGAAAACTAAGAGTTAAGGGAAGAAAGGTAAGATTTTGTTGCTGTATGAATAAAACTGATTAAGGCTTGAATGGTTATCATAAGACAGACAAAATTTGGAAGGGTAAGATTAGGGTGCAGTAAGATTTGCAAAAATACACAGTAAGGGAAACAAATGACTGAGGAAACAAAAAGCAGGGCAGTTATTAGGTGAAGGTAAGAGCATGAGGAAAGTACGGTTAGAGAAAAGTAAGATCACGGAAAAAGAAAAATCAAGGAAAGACAAGATTATGTAAAAGAGACGTAAGAAAGGTAAATTAGGGAAACGAACAATTAAAGAAGAGAAACGTGAAGGAAACATAATAAGGGAAAAGAAAGCAAAGTTTAAGGATTGGTAATATAACGGAAAGATATGATTATAATATGTAAAATGTGAGGAAATATAATACCAGGAAAAGTATGACTGATGAAGGTTAAGGTTAAGAAAAGGTGTCATTAGGAAATGGTATGATTAAGGAAGGAAAAGGTTAGAGAAGAGATTGTGAAGGGTATCGTTAGGGAAAAGGGAGATTTGGGCACTGCTAACCAAGGATATTATTAGGGAGGGACAAGGGTACAGTAAAATCAGCGAAGAGAAGGACCGGGGAGAGGCAATGACAGGGAAAGGTAAGGTCGGGGAAAACTGTTATGAGGGAAAGTTGAGATCAAAGGAGCGTTGGATTCAAGACAGGTGACGTCGAGCTGTTCCCTCACCTGTCTCCTTACGGGTTGTGGCCTCAGGCACCGCTTCTCGGCCCGTGGGTCATCATAGCGATCCTCGTCTCCAGAGTCGTCGCCATAATCATTCACTGTTGGGAAAGCGTTATAGCATTTATTTGCAGGAATCATAGGTGTCAGTGCAATTTTCTTCCTAATACAGTTACTATACATCGTTACTACTATCGGTACTTCATGGTACTGTGAATTATTATTAACGAGGTATCGTAAAAATTACGAAGACCCACAAATAAAACCTCTTTGTGAATATCAGCAACAAATATAAAAATCATAACAGCAGCAAATTCCACGTAGCAATAATTACAGGAGGAACAACGACTCCCAATCAAAACTTTTCATGAAAAAAAAAGTCTTCAGAAAACGTATCCATTTTTTTGTGATCATTTATGAAACCAGAATAAATTTGTCTATCTGAATTGTGCAAAAGCATCGGTGAATTAAACTACTCTTAACCACGATATGAAATCGAAAATATTGATAGCAAATTCAACCAAAGGCAAAAACCCGAAGAAAACTATAAACTATCAAAATAAAAGAATGAAAACATGATGGTCATTATGTGTCTGTCCAACTTGTCTCACCACCTAAACACCTAAGATCGACCCCAGCGGAAATGAAGGTGAGGGAAAGGGATTAAGTAGCGAATTAAATACTTGATGGTTATCGACTAAGGTGGGTTGCTTTCTGGGTGAAGTGCATATGCCTAGCAACCTCTTCCAAAGAGATTTGTTCAGCACTGGAAGGTTAACGCCTTATAAATTAAAAACTGTATATCTAAAGTGACTCACTTTTGGATTCTCGGTTGAAGTACACTGTTGAAGATCTAATTTAGTACTCTCTGAAAAGAAAGAAAATGAATATGATGGTAACATAACACTTGATATAGAAATGCAATTGCATACCTGCACTTCTGAATGATGCACTGGGGTCTGGGCAGTAGTTGACATAAGCACTCCCCTTCACTTTGCCAAAGCAGTTAAGTTAACAAAGGCTGTTGCCCATGAATTTCGTGTTCGTTCTTTCTCTTATGACGGGACACCGGCGCAAACGCCAGTGGCGATATTAATAGGCTAACATCTATAAAAACTTATGGCGGGCCCTGCCTTTGGCTGTTCGGAGGACCGCACGTTCATCCTCAGTGGATAATGACATTGGGTTAAACATAAGGGTTTCCTGAGAAGTGTCGTTTAAAGCAATTTTTTTATGAGCTACCTCGCCTCCCGGTCATGAATCCAGAACCATTATCGTAGGGATTTGCACAGTTTTTATGTGAGGTGCACTTGCACATTCTCTCTTCAAAAAATGTAGTCCCAAGCAGCCATAAAATTTTAGTCAATCTCCAGAAAGCCCAGTTAGAAAAACTTGTTCTGTGATTTCATCAAAACCATGGAAGATGTTTCATTTACTTTTTTTGGCTGAATATCATTGTTCACATTTTCTTTTTATCTGAAACATTATACGGCCTAAAAATGATAACCTGAATGCTGTTTTGCATGTAAAAATTAACGTCTTATATAAAATAATAACATTCCCTAAAAAAAAAATAGTATGCTCTTTTCAGGGATATAAATATAAGTATTCACTAAATAAAGAGACATTTTCTTGATATATTTACCTACGGCGCTGTATAGAAATAAGAACTAAGTTTGCAAAGAATAAGAATAAACTCTTACTTATGATATACAGGCTATCAAAGATTTGTTTTACAGGCGCAAAGTACCATCTTGACGATATGTTGAGTACGGAGGCAGAGGATGAAAGAAAAGTCTAGGGTTTTGCTTTTTACCCCCCCTTTTTATGACCCTGAGAACCCATATGACAGAAAGTTCCCCAACCCTACCCTCACCTATTACCATCTATCACAGAGTCGTCGAGAGGCAAAACACAGTCAGAATGCGTCATATTCTTCTTTTATAGGTTAATATTATTATCATATATTACTATTCAGGAGATGAATGCTATTTATATGGAACAAGATCACAGTAGCCATTGACTTGAAATTCAAAATTCCAAAGAATATGGTGTTCATTCAAAATAAGTAACACAGTAATGGGAAATACAGAAAGAGGAGATCAGTTATTAGAAAAATAGATAAATTAACAAATTAATAAATAAATAAAAATATAAAAAATATTATTATAAGTTACAAGAAGTAGCTACACAGCTGACCCTTAGTTTGCCCTTAGTTTATCGAAAGTAGAATCATCGCTGCATAGCCAATTCCAGTTGACCTAGATATCAACACACTAAAAGTTATCAACATTTCAATATGTCCCCTTCCTTTACCTGAAACAGATATTTCGATGGCACAACTGAAAAGGGCAAAGATAAGAGGCTGAGTGCCACTACCTTAAGCAGCTTAGCCCACCTAAGCTGCTTAAAGCAACCATTCTAAAGGCAGATTGAGCTGGCTGAATTGTCTTTCCACAGGATACCTGGGGAGATACAAGCAGATGGCGGAACACCTGGAAAATTACACATCTTCAGCCCAGTCACCACATGGGCCCGACATTGGGGCCCTACCCTTGGCGGTTGACTTAAAAGGAGCTTGGACAGGAAGATCTTTGCAGTTAGCCAGAGCAGTCGTACGCGTGCGAGAGGTGCTGAGAGGGCCCCCCACCCCAACCCCTGTCCACACCCGACTCCAGACTCAACTCTGGTTCTACAGTCATCCTCGGAACGGACCGTCCAAGTGATTAGTGTGCCATGCCATTCATCTGAGACCCGCTTCCCCTAAGGTAAAGTATGAGTGAAGACCTTTCAGTCATGACAGTTTGCCATTAGAAGTGTTTATTGAGTGCCAGTATTCCGCTCTGTCATTGTGCCATTTATTCCAGTGCCATTGCCAATGTTCTGTGTTCCAGTGTAAAGTGTCCATTCATTTCTCGAGTCCTTGGCACCATCAGTGCAGCCTCAGGTCATTGTATGTGTTATATTCTCCTTTACTGGTGTGTAATGTTTAACTCTCTATTGCAGAGGGACTTTGCTGTGGACTCATCTTGGACTGTGCCTTGCCATCATTCAAGACTCCAGTAGGAAGATCTTCAGGCGTTGCAAGCCTCCTAATAATTCATTTAACCATTTTCCTTTTGATTCTTTTCTGTAAATATAATTACTTAATTTAACCAAAGTGTTTACATAACATTCCCTGATGAAGCTGACCACTAAGCTCATTGAATCATCCCCATTTTTCTTTTCTTTTTATGATATCCCTTAACGTAAAGTCAGATTTCCAAGGCCCAATCAAAGAAAGATCCATTGCCGGCCTGTAAAGCATCTTATGATCTAAAAATCCAGGGAAATACATAAAAATGGCGTCCTTCCCATAGATCTCGTTTTGCAGTTGCAGTTTCCCTTCTGTTGTTGCTTTGTTGCATTTGCAACTCACCAAATCAGCAACTAGCAAAGCTAAGCTGGGTGCTAGACAAATTCTGAACCTGGTACCAAGAGCACAGACCTAGAGAGTTCCACATAAGTAATGTGTTTATCTTAGCAAAGAATTTTTTTAGACAATCGTGACTGTTCCTAGGAAATTAGGGAATAGGGACGCATGTATCCATTGAGAGAAGAGAACTGCCGTATTAGATTTTGTTAATGCATGCCTTTCAGGATAGGTAGTTAGGAAATAACCAGTGCTAACCATGTTTTGTTTTGAGGAATAGTGCAAAAGAAATTCCTCTGTGTTAAATTCTCACTTTGCCATTTTTCTTTCGAGGAATAGTGCAAAAAAAATTCCTCTGTGTTAAATTTTACCTCACATTTTGGAATAGCGAATTATTTAGGTGCAGACAAACTCCCCTGTGGGATAGGATCAGCTTGCATTGCTGAAATACTCTCTCTCAGTTTAACTAAAACTCAAATTAGGTGTTAGGAAGGCGAAATTTGAACTCCACTTCTAGGGAAAATTACGAGGTTATTTTTACTATTATCTGCTCACCCAGGGAAATTCCCGGCAGTCAGGAGACCAGACGGTGTTTGTAAACAGAAGGGTTCATTCAACCAAGGTCTAAAAATAACCCACATCGGTGAGGGTCAGATAACCTTCATGCCCCCGCTCCCAGCGTGCCTACCAAATCTTCATTCCTTGCCCAAGTAGTGTTCCTATAAGAATTGTTCATACTCGGGCCACTCTCAGCAAATTTTTGGGGGGTTTTCTCCTGTTAGTAAATTTCCAAGTCCTACAGGACAAATCCAATTTCCAAGTCTTACAAGACTCCACCAACTTCTAAGTCCTACGAGGCGAGAATTTCCAAGTCCTATGAGACAAATCCAATTTCCAAGGCTTACAAGACTCCAACAAATTCTAAGTCCTATGAGGTGAGAATTTCCAAGTCTCGCGGGCAATTCCAAATTCCAAGTCTTACGAGACTCCACCAAATTCTAAGTCCTACGAGGCGAGAATTTCCAAGTCCTACGGGGCAAATCCAATTCTACGTCCTACGAGACGCGCACGTCCTACGTGACGCCCATCAAATTCTACGTCCCACGAGACACCCACGTCCTACGTGATGCCCATCCAATTCTACATCCTACGAGACACTCATGTCCTATGTGACGCCAATCCAATTCTGCATCCTACGAGATGCCCATGTCCTACGTGATGCCCATCAAATTCTACGTCCTACGAGACGCCCACGTCCTACGTGACGCCCATTCAATTTTATGTCCTATGAGACGCCCACGTCCTACGTGACGCCCATCCAATTCTACGTCCTATGAGACGTGACGCCCATCCAATTCTACGTCTTATGAGAGGCCCACGTCCTATGTGACGCCCATCCAATTCTAGGTCCTACGAGATGCCCACATCCTACGTGACGCCCATCCAATTCCATGTCCTATAAGACGCCCATGTCCTATGTGACACCCATCCAATTCTACGTCCTACGAGATGCCCACATCCTACTTGACGCCCATCCAATTCTATGTCCTATGAGACGCCCACGTCCTACATGTGACGCCCATCCAATTCTACGTCCTACGAGATGCCCTTGTCCTACATGACACCAATCTCACTATCCCCGCAATAACCGGCCAAGGCCGCGCAAGAGATAGAATATATTTCACCTTAAAAATTGGTTCCCATTTGTTTTTTTTTTAACCTTAGAAGGCCCTGATAACTAAATTTGACAAAATGTCTACTTCCAGAGCCCAGCACAATGAGGAAAGGACATGGGAATGTCGGGGCAAGAATTACGGGACTGGGTCCAGGGGCAACTAGATACTGCGAAGGCAGAAAGAGAGGCAGAAAGAATTGCCCAAGAGAAAAGAGAGAGAGAGAGAGAGAGAGAGAGAGAGAGAGAGAGAGAGAGAGAGAATCGCCCAGGAGAAAAGAGGAGATGGAGAGGCAAGAGAGAGAGAAAGAGAGGCAAGAGAAGGAGAAGGAGAGAGAGGGGTGAGAATGACAGTGCACCCATGACCTCCAGATGTTAGCCTGGCAGAATGCAACCCCCACCTCCTGTGGCGGGGATGAGTGCCCTCAGCCAAGTCCACTTGTTTATACCTAAATGGACAGAGGCAGGGCCCAAAGTATGGCTTGAGAGGGCTGAAAGAGTCCTGGAGTGCTGCATCCTCTCTCCCGTGGAACTCTCCCATGTTCTCACTAAATTCCTGGGAGATAAATTGGGAAGCCGTACGCCAAGCGGTCACCAAGGTGTATGAGATTACCCCCGAGCAGTGGAGGAGGCGTTGGAAAGAGAAGACATGAGAAGCACGCCAGACTTGGTCTGACTAGGCATACCACTCTGAGCAGGCGTTAGCAAAATGGCTCGAGTCTGAAGGGGCTACCAACGCTGCCGAGGTACTCGAGAAAATGAAATTTGAGCATTTCTTATGCTACGCCGCTCCCGCCCTGGCCATGCATGTAGTAGAAAAGGGCCCTGCAACACTCACCGATTGTTGCCGAATAGCAGACATGTGGGAGACTTACCACCCTCAGGAGGGATCCATGCGGTGGAAGATATATCCCCCGCCCTTCCTTGGAGGATCAGCTCCCCCTAAGAATGGAAACTTGGGCAAGCCCTTAACATGTCATTATAGTAAAAGGATGGGGCATTCCACTGACCAGTGTCAAAGTTGGCTGAAGGCTCCCTCTCATCCGCCTCCAAAGACATCACAGCTGCCTCCTGCTACTGCCCCCCAATCACTGCCCGCAGCAGGCACTGCCCCCCGGTGGGAGTTCTGCCATGAGATATGCCACGATTGTGGAAAACGGGGACATTACTCCTCCATATACAAGCTTTGCTCTCGTTACAACCAGCCGAAGACAGTAGGCACCGTAACTTGCCCTAAACGGCCCACCAGGTGGATTGGGCTTGAGTCCGTGAGGGTCGTGCCTCCGGACAGGTCAAGCCCTCCCTGGGAATTAAAAAATATGATAGACACTGGGTCGGAGGTCAGCCTGATAGTGCGTAGCAAAGTCCTCCCTGGTCCCATCATTTGGGAAGATGAACGAATGACGATCCTCTGGGTGGATGGGGATCAAAAGGACCTTCCGATGGTCTGCTCAAGGGTCACCACAGGCAATGACTCTCGAGAGAGGGAACACCTTTTCGGTGTAGCTGAGATACTCACCACAGGGGAACCTCTTTCCCTGGGACAAGATCTTGTCCAGTGGAGGGATCCCTCCATCCCATTCCTCTGCCTAAAGCCCTCCAAGCCCACGGCCACCCCACAGCCTCCCTGATGAAAGCAGGAGGATCTGCTTCCCCCTGGACTGTCTCTAGGATCGATCTCGTGGCTCCAGGAACCACCCCTGCCTCCAAGAAGGCCGAGAATACTCTGGCCCCTACCACTCTTCTCATTACCGGCGCTTCAGCTGCCCTGCCCTCCCTCGCGAGGGAAAGACTAATCGAGGAGCAAAAGGTGGACACTTCAATCACCCACCTCTGCAGTGAGGCCGCCACTAACGAGGATGCCCTCGCTGATTTGATAAAAGACGCCTTCCTGCTGGAAGACGAACTCCTGTACAAAGTAACCCGGGGCTGAGCGAGCCATCCCAGGTGCGCCATAAACTCGTGGTAGTCCCCCTGACTCTGCAGAAGGACGTGCTAAGTTTGGCACATGACGGCATCTGCGGGCACTTCGGTGTTGCTCACACTGCTCGTGCCGTCGGGAGCAAGTTCGACTGGCCCGGCATCCAGAAGAGCGTAAAGCAATTCGTTGCCTCTTGCCCCACCTGCCAAGTGGTAGGAAACCCGAACGAGGTAGTCCCCAGGCCCCCCCTCAGGAATATCTCCTCCGCCGGCGTCCCCTTCAGGGACGTCGTCATTGACTATTTCACTCCGCAGGGGAGGATGAAAAGTAAATTGGGGAATGCCCATTGCCTTACCATCATTGACTGCTTCACACAATTCCCAGAGGCAATTCTGGTAAGGAGCGAGAGCTCGAAAAACACGGTGAAGAACCTAGTAAAATTCTCTTGTAGATTCGGGTTCCCTGCCACGATACAAAGAGATCAGGGTTGACACTTTATGTTGAAAGAATTCCGTGACGGCATGGCCAGCCACAGAATCAAGCACTTTCACTCAACGTCCTATCACCCCGAGAGCCAAGGAATCATCGAGCGATTCCACCAATCACTCTCTACAACGCTCAAAAAATTGGAGCACGAGCGAGGTGGCTCATGGGAGGACAAACTCCCATACGCCCTTTTTGCTGCCCGCTACGCTCCCTCCGAAACCTTCGAGCTATTGTACGCCCATTCCACCCAGGCGCTGCTTGACATATTATATGACGCATGGGTGGACCTCGCTCACGTGTATTGGGCGGAGGAATTGCCCACCATTCAGAAAAACCTTCAGGTAGCTTGGGCGGTAGCCCAGGCCACAGAGGCAGCCATCCAAGAACGGGTGAAGATAAAATTTGAAGAGATCGCCTGCTCCTGCTCCTTCGAGACGGGAGATCAGGTCCATGTACTCTGGATGGGTGCCATGAGGCCCCTCGAAACCCACTTCTTGGGCCCCCACCAAATCTTGGGAAAGCATGGGAACTTGAACCACCTAGTAGATGATACATCCACCCCTGAGGCAGTAGTTGGCACTGCTGCCCTAGCCTGTATGCCCACCATTAACTCTGAAATCCTTGAGAATCTGGAAGTCATCACCCCAGGTCTTGCTGCCGCCCACAGGGAAGATATCTGCCGGTTATTAGGCTGAAACTCGCAAGTTGTCCGAGACACCCTTGGGTGCACGGACGTGTTACAGCATTCCATCAATATCAAAGAGGGTGTGAAACCCATAGACCAGGGATACTACCGGGTCAACCCAGATAAGGCCCGTAGGATCGAGGAGCAGGTCCAGCTCCAACTCGACCTCAGCCTTATAGAGCAAAGCCCCAGCTCCTGGGCCTCCCCAGTAGTCCTACTGCCTAAGGAGGGCGGTGGAGATCGACTTTGTGTCGATTTCAGGAAGCTGAATGAAGCAATGGAGTCAGAACCTTACCTGGATCGAGGCTTGCCTAGACAGCCTAGGGAGTGGCCCCTATCTAAGCAAGATTGATTTGGAGAAGGCCTATTGGCAAATCCCCGTCCGAGGAGTTGCGCCCTCGGACAGTGTTCATAACTCCTAGTGGAATATACCAATTCAAAGTTATGCCATTTGGGTTAAAAAATGCTCCCAGCTGTTTCCAAAGTTTGATGAACGAGGTACTGGCGGGCATAAAGAACTGTGTGGTATACTTGGACGACATCGTCACCTATGCCAACACCTGGGAAGAGCACTTAAAAATCCTAGAACAAATTTTAACTGCCCAGGGAAAAGCGAATTTGGTGATAAATCTAAAGAAGTGCCAATTCGAAGTTGGGGAAATTACATACTTGGGCCATCAAGTCGGAAATGAATGGCGAGTGCCAAAGGAGGCAAACATAGAAGCCATAAGTAATATAGCCTACCTGCAAACAAAACGGGATGCCCAACGCTTCCTTGGGATGGTACAGTACTTCCGCAGGTTCATCCCAAACTTCGTGGATGCTGCTGCCCCCATCACAAACCTCTTCTGAGGAAAGCAGCCCTTCAGGTGCACAGAAGAATGCAAAAGGGCTTACGATAATTTAAAAGCCGTATTAATTGAGGAACCAGAATAAAGGCTTAATGCGGTGGTGCCTCTATCTCCAGACTATAACTGGAGAATTGAGCACATCAAAGGCACAGATAATAAAATAGCCAATGCCCTATCTGGACAGCATAGCGAGTAACACCTCAGGGCCTTGCTAGCACCCAAAACTCCATCTCAGGGCAAGAAAACACAAAAGCGGTTCTCAGCCAATACTTTTAATCCAGGGGGTGTGGCCCACCAACCAGATGGTGGTGGTCGCACGTTCCCCTGCCTTCTTGAAATTCAAGGAACTTCATTTCACCACTCCCCTCTCTTGTCATTGTATTAATGTTAGAAGCCCTTTGATACCTTCGTTTGAATTTAAGATATCAGGTGAGAACGAGTCATATACCCTGATAATCGCCCATCAGTACTCGAAAGAAATAACACAAGAGATGTATCGTAATGATAAGAAGCCTCTTATAGGCAAACTAACTGCATGCTGCTATCTAATTAGATTTAAGGAACTTATATGTAAATTTTGTCACCTGCCTCAAAATTACCTTGTCCTCGTAATCCTAAAGTAACGTATACCTTGCAATGGAAGGAAATTAATGTGCCGTGTTAAAATAGTTTAATATTAATGTGTGTTGAAAGTAAA
Source organism: Macrobrachium rosenbergii (assembly GCF_040412425.1). NCBI lineage: Eukaryota > Metazoa > Arthropoda > Malacostraca > Decapoda > Palaemonidae > Macrobrachium > Macrobrachium rosenbergii. The sequence goes on along the minus strand of NC_089796.1, from coordinate 34,358,458 downwards.
GTAAAACTTCTTTCCATTTTGTGTTGGGAATAAGGTAAAGTAAAGGCTTCTTTCCATTTAGTGTTGGGAGAAAAGTAAAGTAAAGCATCTGTGCTGACTTCTTGAATATCAACATGCGCACCCAAATGAAGGTGTGTATGTTTTCTTCTGTGGGGAGCTATTATAAGTTACAAGAAGTCGCTGCACAGCCGACCCTTAGTTTTCCCTTAGTTTATCGAAAGCAGAATCGTCGCTGCATAGCCGATCCCAGTTGACCTAGATATAAACACACTAAAAGTTATCAACATTTCGATCTGTCCCCTTCCTTTACCTGAAACAGATATTTCGATGGCACAACTGAAAAGGGCAAAGATAAGAGGCTGAGTGCCACTACCTTAAGCAGCTTAGCCCAACTAAGCTGCTTAAAGCAACCATTCTAAAGGCAGATTGAGCTGGCTGAATTGTCTTTCCACGGGATACCTGGCGAGATACAAGCACCTGGAAAATGACACATCTTCAGCCAAGTCACCACATGGGCCCGACATTGGGGCCCCTACCCTTCGTGGTTGCATTGAAAGGAGCTTGGACAGGAATATCTTTGCAGTTAGCCAGAGCAGTCATATGCGCGCGAGAGGTGCTGAGAGGGCCCCCCACCCCAACCCCCTGTCCACACCCGACTCCAGACTCAACTCTGGTTCTACAGTCATCCTCGGAACGGACCGTCCAAGTGATTAGTGTGCTGTGCCATTCGTCTGAGACCCGCTTCCCCTAAGGTGAAGTACGAGTGAAGACCTTTCAGTCATGACAGTTTGCCATTAGAAGTGTTTATTGAGTGCCACTATTCCGCTTCATCCTTGTGCCATTTATCCAGTGCCATTGCCAATGTTCTGTGTTCCAGTGTAAAGTGTCCATTCATTCCTTGAGTCCTTGGCACCATCAGTGCAGCCTTGAGTCATTGTATGTGTTATATTTTCCTTTACTGGTGTGCAATGTTTAACTCTCTATTGCAGAGGGACTTTGCTGTGGACTCATCTTGGACTGTGCCTTGCCATCATTCAAGACTCCAGTAGGAAGATCTTCAGGCATTGCAAGCCTCCTAATAATTCATTTAACCATTTTCCTTTTGATTCTTTTCTGTAAATATAATTACTTAATTTAACCAAAGTGTTTACATAACATTCCCTCATTAAGTAGAGCCCTAAGCTCATTGAATTATCCCCATTTTTCTTTTCTTTTTATGATATCCCTTAATGTAAAGTCAGATTTCCAAGGCCAAATTAAAGAAAGATCCATTGCCGACCTGTAAAGCATCTTATGATTTAGAAATCCAGGGAAATACATAAAAAATATTAAAATACAATTGTAATTATATTAGGGTAGTGAAAACATTGCATCTTTGCCTGAACTTCTGAAGTTTCAATTGCATGACATCCTCTGGGAGGCTTTTCCATAGTCCAATGGTGTGAGGAATAAAGGACCTCTGGAACTGAGAAGTTCGACAGTGAGACATATTTATTGCATATTGGTGCTGCTGTTCAGCAAATCTGGTTGCTCTTAGCAGGGCAAGGGGATCTGGGATCAATTGCGAATGTGAAAAATCTCTGTTAAAATACAACTTCTGAAAAAGTGACAAACAAGGGACCATCCACCGATGGTCCAAATCATAACTGCTAATATTAGGAAACATAAACCTACCACTATGAACCACAGTCTAAAAGAGATAAATCTCTAGCAGAAGCACATATCCACACCAAAGAACAGTATTCTAGCAAAGGAAGCACAAATTGGTTTTATCACTGTTATAAATACATGAGGCCTTATGAACAATGCCTAACTTTCGTGCGGCATTTACTGAAACTTCATTAGATGTTTCTCAACAAAGTCCCAACAACCTGAAGGGGAGGATGGGTTGGAAAATTTATATGAGAATACTAATCAATAGCATTTTCATTTTACTGGAGTTCAGCCTCATACCCCACTGACTACACCATTCATGACCCAGTCATTTCTGATACGTGGAGACTTGACTACACCCACAAGTGTTGCATCATCAGCATACTGAATGATCTTGTTTTCCAGGCCAACAATCATAACACTTTTATAAACTAAAAATAACAGTGGACCAAGAACACGACCCTGTGGAACTCTAGACACAATAGGTCTTGGTTTATTAAAGTTCCCATCTACAGGAACTCACTGCTGCCTACCTGTAAAGAAATCTTGAAGCATTCCTAAAACATATCCATGCATTCCAAGATTCTGAAGTTTATAAGTGACTTGTAATTTACTAAATCGAAAGCAGCACTAAAATCTATTTTAATTACTCTGCACTCAAAACCCTTATCAAGGTTCTCTTGCAAATGTTATGTCAAGCCTAAAAGAGCATAGCAGGTACCTAACTGCTTCCTGCATGCATAATGACTATTAGCTAACAATCCTTTAGATTCCACATACTTACATAGTGGTTTAAAAATAAGTTTTTCAGCAACTTTGGAGAGCACAGGGAAAATAGAAATTGGCCTGTAGTTAATGCAGTCTGCAGATATGCCACTCTCCTGAAAAGGCACTGTATCACTATGCTTGTGCTCATCTGCAAAGCTATTACGTTGACATAAAAATCTATAGAATCCATTAATCTTGGGAGACAACGCATCAGAAACTTTTTTGTTTAAACACAGGGAAGAAACCTTCAGGTTCTTCCCCACCCTAGCTATCAAGAATTTTCATAACATTTCAAGAGCAAAAAAGCAAATTTTGTAGGAATAGGTTTAGGATGACTAGTATTGTCATTACTAAGCCTAAGTCAAATGAAGAACCAAATGAATAAATTTCAACATCTAGACAAGATTCAAACCCACTTTTGGAATGTCAGAAATACATATATAGCAAAGTGTTTAACTGAATTGTTTGTTTCTTTTCAAGCTGAAGTATATATTTAGAATGCCCTCTTAACTTATCTTGATTCCTTCACATTTTGGATATGCTTGTCAATACTAAGCCTAGGATCCAAATGAAGACCCAGATAAAGAAATTCCGACACCTGGGCAAGACATGAACTGGCATCCAGCTCAAGGGGATGTACTCAAATTCGAGAGAGATATGTAACGTATGAGCAGGAAAGGTTTTATACCTTCCACATAGTCAAATGGATAAATGTTACATAGTTCTGATATTCTGGATGCGGATTCGAATCTTGCACAAATGTCTGAATTTCTTTATTTAGTTGCTCAATCGGATCTTGGCTTAGTACAAGAGAATCCAGAATGTGAAGGAATCGATATGCTATGAGGGTATCATGGTTATTATAATTGCATATGTATATATAGGAAAAAGTGAACAGTTGACAATATATATATATATATATATATATATATATATATATATATATATATATATATATATATATATATATATATATATATATATATATATATATATATATATATATATATATATATTGTCACGTTAAGTGATTTTTATGAACTGCTGGTTCCCCAGCGTTCCTTTTGTGGATTGCTGCCTCCTTACCTTCAAGTTTTTTTTTTTGTTTTGATGTTTTCGTCAGTGAGCTGCCGTTTTTCTTTCGCCAGTCGGGTCTGGTAGGGCAGCGAGGTAACGGCAGTGGCAGCAGCAGGCAGTTTTTGGAGTCGATTGGTCGAGTTTATGAGCAGCAATTGGAGCACGCCTACGGTGGAGCACGTCGTAGAGGTGGAGTGTGACCATGAGTAGTCGTGTGACCACGAGCTGCTCATCCTTGATGACAGCGTGAGGCTGTCCTGACGTCTCCATCGGGGTATTCTGGTTTGTGGGTTTTTGTCCCTGTTGTACAGCTGAGGGCTGTCTTGGTGCCCTGATGGAGGACGTATGTTTGGTTTTTTTTTTCTGCCTGCTGTTGTTTATTTTTGCCTTTTTTAAGCTACTTTTTGTTGATGAAGTTAATTGTTTATTTAACTTGCTTTTGTTTAGTGCTGCCTTTTGGCTTCTTTTTGTACTTATGGTTTTATCTTTTACCAGACCTGACTCACTTGTAAATACTCGTCTTAATAAATTAATATTAAGCTCATTCTTTATTGTTTTGTTGTTTTCCCTCCTTTGTTTGTTGCATCTGCCGTCAGTCATGACAGCCCCGGCCTGAGTATATTAAAGAACCTGCATAACGCCCACTCGGTCGTTACAATGGCGACTGTGACAGGGCGGCTCTGTTTTGGCTGGCGGGGTTGTTACGGCATTGGAGGGGATCATGAGTGTAAAAAAAAAAATAATCTTTTTTTTTTTTTTAGGTGGGAGGTGTCACGTTATGATGGTTTTGCGGAACTGCTGGTTCCCGCTCGTTCCTTTTGTGGATTGCTGCCTCCTTACCTTCAAAGTTTTTTTTTTTTTGATGTTTTTCGTCAGTGAGCTGCCGTTTTTCTTTTCGCCAGTCGGGTCTGGTAGGGCAGCGAGGTAGCGGCAGTGGCAGCAGCAGCAGGCAGTTTTGAGTCGACGTTGGTCGAGTTTATGAGCAGCAAATTGGAGCACGCCTACGGCGGGAGCACGTCGTAGAGGTGGAGTGTGACCATGAGTAGTCGTGTGACCACGAGCTGCTCATCCTTGATGACAGCGTGAGGCTGTCCTGACGTCTCCATCGGGGTATTCTGGTTTGTGGGTTTTTGTCCCTGTTGTACAGCTGAGGGCTGTCTTGGTGCCCTGATGGAGGACGTATGTTTGGTTTTTTTTTCTGCCTGCTGTTGTTTATTTTTGCCTTTTTTAAGCTACTTTTTGTTGATGAAGTTAATTGTTTATTTAACTTGCTTTTGTTTAGTGCTGCCTTTTGGCTTCTTTTGTACTTATGGTTTTTATCTTTTTACCAGACCTGACTCACTTGTAAATACTCGTCTTAATAAATTAATATTAAGCTCATTCTTTATTGTTTTTGTTGTTTTCCCCTCCTTTGTTTGTTGCATCTGCCGTCAGTCATGACAGCCCCGGCCTGAGTATATTAAAGAACCTGCATAACGGCCCACTCGGGTCGTTACATATATATATACACACACACATACACAACACACATACACACACACACACACACACATATATATATATATGTTCTGCATACACTAAACGTTCCATATGTTTCTGAACGTGGAGCCAAAATAAAGTTTTAAGAGCCCATTAGCAATCCAAGCACCGCATTCAAGCCCAGTCGAATTGGAGTTTGTTAAACATAGTAAGTGTAATAAAACCCACTAGAATATTCTCTGCAACAGCTCTTTGCTGTTTCATATGTTCTGCATCTTACCTCACATCTCCTTATGGTTACTGTCGAAGGGTAGCCTGGGTGTTCTTCTGAAGGAGAAATTTAAGGCGTCCCTCACCACGGTTTTTTCCCTTCTGAGGACTGCAGTGTAAAGGGTTGAGTCAACCAAACTGTTTTCGATGTAAAAGCTCCGAGATAAACGTTATCAACTTCGATAAGACGAATTATCAAGCAGCCTTTACGATAGCTGGTTGATTTCCTAGAATAACTATCGACTGAAATCATATTCTGATAAGGGACAAGTACGCAACACTTGACAACATATTTTTTGGTTTTATAGCCTATACTTTTTCCTTCGAGCCCTTGTAACATCATAAAAACAATACCGATTGCTTTTAAACGGGAAAAAAATCTCCGTGTTTTAGTTCAAGAGTATGTAACATGATATAAAAATTACTGTTTGCTTTTGAATTAAAATAAAAATCATAAAAATCACAAAGTATTCTACGTATGTGGTGACATGAATTATTATTTAGGTTCTGCCTACAAGACGTAGCTGTAATATTGAAAAGAAATAATTTTCGTATTATATTGTAAATTCGCCACTGAATACCGTATAAATCCTTCTTCATACTTAAAAACAATTAGAGAGAGAGAGAGAGAGAGAGAGAGAGAGAGAGAGAGAGAGAGAGAGAGAGAGAGAGAGAGATGGTTCTTTAGGACGAAGCTGGTTGGTGTTCCGCCCACCGTCCTACTGTAGTAGCGCACTCACATCTCGACACTCACCTAAATGACAAAGAGAATACACCAGCAACGATTTTTTTTTAGATATGTGAAAGAGTTGTTACTGCATGACCTGGCTCCCTCATGTTCTCTACTGTCATTTTTTTAACTTCAAAGGCGGAGAGTCGGAAGTTTTGATTGGTTGCAGAGGTAAATTTGGACTCTTGTTGCCAACCGAATTAGCCTTCGACACACCCTAACACTCAGAACGTAGATCGTTACATAAGCAATGAAACCACTTAGTTTCCTAGGAGAAACAAAGAATTTACTTACTGGTACTTTCTTTTCCCTTCAAGCGGTGGCAGTCAAGTTCCTGATGTGGACGAGATATTGTCCTACATGATTTGAAGGAAGTCACGTCACATCTGCACGAATGTGTCTAGACTCTGGCAAAGGATAAGCCGCGGTACGGGGACGGGCCAGTGTTTAGCTGGACGAGAAATGTTCATGATGGGCTGCGATGACGTTCATACCGTCATGTGATGCAACGATTCGTGTTTATCATTTGTCTGAGAATATCTGGTGTTATGCATATATATATATATATATATATATATATATATATATATATATATATATATATATATATATATATATATATATATATATCGCTAAACTGTTCTATATTTAGTTACTGTGAATGTACCGTGTGTACTTGAACTCCGTTGTCAGGTATAAAACGTACCAATGGCTGCGCCACGTCAATACTTATACGTAGGATTTAACTAGGATTTAGCAAGTTCAAACTTAGAATTGTTTACAGTACAGAATTTCATAAATTAATAAGAAACACAGCATATATAAAAATATAACGTGCAGTTCACAAGAAAAACGAGTAGAAAAATAAAATTATCAGTCTTTGATGTTAGTCAGAAGAGCTTCCGTTAATTTTCAAGGGCGCGCACACACACACACATATGCACACATACATTAAAAATATATATACACTGGCACCTCAAGTCAACGGACTTCGTTACTTTAAGGGCTCGTTATCGCGCCCGGTTTAAAAAAAATCCATTTTAAGGATATGGTCTCACAAGTACAGTGTGTGATTATCTTTTCTTGTGTGTTAAAAGTTCTAATTGCTTTACTTTGTTAAATTTATGCTTATAAAGTACTTTTTCTAAGTGAAAGCAACACTTTGTCTGGCAAGCAGGTGCTAAGGAATTCTGAGCTGTCTGGTTAAGCAAAGCGTAATTCAATGTACTGTATGTCTGTACCTTCCTCTATTTCAGAACAATCACACTGCTCCAAATCATCATTGATAATAAAATCTATAAAAACAGTTTATGAATTTTATTATTGACTTTGTTACACACATTGAGAAAATGTTCTTCATTTCTAACAGTTTCCACTTGCGAAAGTCAAATGATATAGTTCTATCTAAAATAATGATAATTTGATAAAACTGTTGATTTACTTTATCCAGCTATTTAACATATATTACTGTATTATCATCTTATCATATAGAAAATAAACATTGCTATCATGCGCCATTTGCATTCTGATAACGTTTACTGTCTCAAACCAGTTTTACCGATCTAATTGCAGCATAATTCGGAGATACATTTGTTTGGAAATTATTAGAGCTTGGATTAAAAATAGAGCTTATCATAAGCCATACAAACAAGCTTCAAATGAAGCGAGCCTGTGATTTCGTCAGTTTCGGGAGTCGGTTTCGCCTGTCCGGGACGTTTTGCAGCCTGAAATTCATTCGTTTCAACGTCCGCAGTTGCAATCTGCACCTTTAGCTATAGACATTCTTGAAACCCTTTCCTGCATTGCGCGAAGAATGAGTAAAAATTAATCTTATTTTTACTTATGGAAGTCTCATTGAGAACTAACAATTTTTTAACAAGTCGACAACTGTAACGCAACTCTTAGATCAATGTGCATTAGTTTCGGTAACTAACGTAATATGCAAACAGTTGTTTCTCTATTTAGTTGTTTGTGTCAATGCTTGCTGCCGTCTATGACTTGCGTTTTACAGAGCGTTGATCATTGGAACAGTAAGTGGTTGTTAATTGTAAGAAATAGTAATGAATTATTAGGTAAGCTCATAAGTTTGGTAAGCCTGGTTGTAAGGATGACGATCCCCACTTAGCCAGTCAGTGGATGTGTGCGTGCATGCATACTGACACGCATCGCGCGATGATAAAATTACCACGTACTTGTGCATGCCATCAGCCCTGCTCTCTCTCTCTCTCTCTCTCTCTCTCTCTCTCTCTCTCTTATTCTTTATAAAAATAGTTTACTGTGCGAGAGAGAGAGAGAGAGAAAGGCAAGGAAACGCAAATGCACGGCAACCTAGTGGTTTACCTTAACGCCATGTTTACATGTATGTACATACACGCATACATCCAAAAACTGAAAAAAACATATGTACATCACACATTACTATATTATGTACAATACTGTACTGCATTAACCCTGATATACAGCCGTGGGGTATAAATTACCCGACGCCATTTATTTTTATGCTCACTAAGTGGCCCCAGGCCATAGTGCCCTAGCCTTTCCCTAAGGGTCTCCGGGCTATCTTGCTTGTGGTGCTATAGTGAGATTCAGGTAATTTTTACCTCGGTGCGGTGAGGACCTACAAATGTGCAGAGGTAATTTTCACCCCAGCGTATTGTGGACCAACAAATATGCAGCTTGGGCACATGAAATACAGTGGTGTAGCTTTTGTCTAATGCTATTCAGAAATCCTTCTTGCTGCATTTATTAATTTTTTAACATTTTCAGGTTGTAAATAATACCTTTCCAGTGACCAATGGCTATCGTAGGTTTAATATCGTTTTCTTCTTCTTTTGATCTTATTATTCCCACTGTATAGCAGGGTCGGCTGCTTGAGTCAGCTTTCTCCATCTACTGTATTTCTATTCCTTGCATCTTCTTCGCCCAGTCTCACCTCACCCATATCCCTCCTCGCCACATCCACCCATCTGATCTGCTGCTGCCCCACACTCCTCCTTCCCATCACTGGCATGTTCTTAGCTCTCTTGATTAGTTCCACCTTCCTATTACATGGCCATAGTATCTCAGATGAGCTTCCCTAGACTTTTCCTTTGCATTACATATACCACACATTCTTCTTATATCTTGGCTCTCCCTCCTTTCCAGTAGTGATATTCCAGCAATCCATCTCACTATCCTCATCTCACTTCTTTCCAACAGTCCCTCCTCTTTCCTCTTAAGTGCCCAAGTTTCTGCCCCATATAACAGTATGGGCCTGATAACTGTCTTATAAATCTTCATTTTGAGCCTTAATGGCATTTTCTTGTGTATAATTATTGTTTGAAACTGTTAATTACTGTTTGGGTTTAATTGGACAGTTTGTTTATAAAGGTATTTCTGTTGTTGTGGGTTATTAAGGAAGAGGTGTAAATGACCAGTTATGACTAATTGAGTTTGTATATTACTTGTTGTCGATTGTCAATGATTATTTAAGATGTTCTCTTGGAGAGTGGGGAGTATGGCCAGTTAGTTGAAGTCAAGCCCTGTAGGAGATTATTACCTCTCCACCAAAGGATTGTTGTGTGTCTGTATCCATTATATATATATATTATTTTTTAAGTAAAGAAGAAGAGAAAAAACCAAGTCTGTGTTTCTTTGCTGCTTCAAGCTATCTAGGCAGTATGGAGAGTAACTTCGACTTGAAACTGATCCCTGAGTATGATGGCAGAAACGCACAATCTGTTATGGAGTGGCTGGAGAAGTTGGAGTTGGTTTGCAAGCTTCGGAAAGTTGATGACGTGGCCAGTGTGATTCCTCTGCGGCTTACAGGTGGTGCCTTTGCAGTGTACTTACAGTTACCCACAGCAGATAGGAAGGAGGTTGACAAGGTGAAAGAAGCATTGTTGGCTGCGTTTGCTGTTGATCCCTATGTAGCCTATGAACAGTTTGTCAGTAGGAAGTTGTACTGTGGAGAGGCACCGGATGTCTACTTAGCTGAGCTACGTCGACTCGGATCCCTGTTTGGAGGAATTTCTGAAAAAGCTCTTGCATGTGCTTTTGTAGCTGGACTTCCATAGAGAGTTCGTCAGCTGTTGAGAGCCGGGTCTCGCATGGAGGCCCTCGATCTGGAACAGATTTTGGCTCAGGCACGGGCGGTTCTAAAGGATGACCTTCCCTCTGTTTCAGTGGAAACATGTTTTGGTGCCACAGGAAGCTTGGGTTCTGTGCCAGTAGAAACAACAGTTCAGAAATGTCATGTATGCCTTGGACCAAATCACTTTGCCAGGGACTGTCTTGCTCGCAACTGAGTAAATGGTCGATTTCGGAGAAGGGTAAAGTGTTATCGGTGTGGTGGAATGGGGCACATTGCGTCAGCTTGTCCGGGAAACGAGCAAGGAGAGGAGGCATCAGCGCCAGCCTCCTCTCCCCAAACCCACTGAGTAAGGTGCTGCCAAGTACTGTTTTGAGTGTAGAGGGTCTTCCGTGTTGCATGTTAGTAGACACTGGGTGTTCTCAAAGCATCGCTCATGTTTCATGCTGTAAGGCATGGAACAAGTGCGCAGTTAGCATGGTAACTGTGAGTGGGCAAGAATGGGTGTGTGAAGGAATGGGCGCCATGCACTTGCAGCTCAGTAATGGAGCTACTGCCAGCATTTCTGTGTGTGTAACTACTCTAATGCCACTCGGTTTTAAATTTCTTCTTGGCATGGATGGTGTGAGGGCTCTAGGAGGAGTCACTGTCGATACCCAGGGTGGTGTACGATTTGGAATGGAAGACTCTCTTTTTTCTGCAGCTGCTGATGCGATGGTGGGGGTGGATGAGCGTGATTTTTGTGCAATTTATGATCCTTTGATTAAATGTTGGACAGCTACATGGAAATGGTCTGAAGGCAAGGAGCCTGGCATCCTGGAGAATGGAGTAAAGGCATATTCTGTACCTCAGGAGGCAAAGGACCTGTATGAGTCAGAGCTACAAAGATGGGTGAGTGATGGTTGGCTGCTTCCTTATGATGAGAATAAATATGGACCAGCTAAGGGGCTTATTCCCCCCATGGCTGTTGTACAGCAAAATAAAAAGAAGGTGCGGCCTGTACTGGACTTCAGAGAACTGAATACGTACATTGATGCATTTACAGCAGACTCGGATGTGTGTTCAGATAAACTACGTGAGTGGCGCAGGCAAGGAGTAAATGTATCTGTAGTGGACTTGGCTAAAGCTTACCTGCAGATAAGAATCCATGAGTCTCTGTGGCCATACCAGACTGTATATTTCAAAGGCCAGAGGTATTGCCTGACTCGACTGGGGTTTGGCTTGAATATTGCTCCAATGGTAATGAAGTCTGTTTTAAACTGTGTTCTTCTTCAGGACCCAATTGTAAGAAAAGGAACATCAGCTTATATTGATGACATCTTGGTGAATGAAGATATTGTTAAGGCCAGCCGTGTAGAGGAGCATCTCAGAAATTTTGGGCTAGTAAGAAAGTCACACCAAAGGCTTGCTGAAGGGGCTTGAGCATTGGGCCTGAGAGTTTGGGGGGAGCAGGAGAGTCTTTTTTGGAAGGGGGACAATGACCTGGGCAATGCACCAAGACAATTGACTCAGTGAGCAGTGTTCTCATACTGTGGTAGACTGTTAGGCCATTACCCTGTTTGTGGATGGCTGCGAGTGGCGGTAGCATTCATCAAGAGAAGAGTCAATAAAGTCACTGAAGGATGGGACGAAGTCATTAATGATGATTTCATCAAAATGTGATTACAGGAACTTCTGGAGAAGGTTAAGAAGGATGACCCTGTGAGAGGACAGTGGAATGTCACCGGTGACAAATTCAAGATCTGGGTGGATGCTAGTTCTCTTGCACTTGGTGTTGCAGTGGAAGTAAATGGTTCCATTGTGGAAGATGCCAGCTGGCTGCGGAAAGACGACTCTTGCCACATCAATATGGCTGAGCTAGATGCAGTCATTAAAGGATTGAATCTTGCACTGGCTTGGAAGATACAAAAGGTGGAATTAATGACTGACTCATCTACTGTGCATAGATGGATTTCAGATGGACTTTTAGGAAAAAGCAGATTGAAGACTAAGGCTGCAAGTGAAATGCTCATCAGAAGAAGACTAGGAATAGTCTTGTCATTGATAGAAGAGTGTGACCTCCAGCTGTCTATTACACTTGTGTCTTCTGCCAATAATAAAGCTGACAGTTTGACACGTGTACCTCAGCGCTGGCTGAGGGACCTTGGTTCATGTCACCAAGATGCAAAACTTGTGTGTGCTTCTGTTGTCCCTGCCATTAGTGATGGAATTAAGGAGATCCATCATGCTGCCGGTCACCCGGGTGTGAGAAGAACTCTCTATTTTGTAAAGAAAGTCCATCCAGGAGTTACCAGGCGGCAAGTACAGGCTGTTGTCAAATGCTGTGAGGCATGCCAGTCAATAGATCCGGCCCCAGTGAAGTGGCAGAAGGGTAGTCTGGAAGTGGATAGAGTGTGGCAGAGAGTTGGTATGGATATTACTCACTATGATGGATGGCCGTATCTTACTCTCATTGATTGTGGACCATCTCGATTTGCCATCTGGTGTCGGCTCCGTTTTCAGACCAGTGAGAGCATCATCGGACAACTTGAGACAGTGTTCTATGAACGAGGAGCGCCGGAGGAACTGTTAACAGACAATGACACTGCTTTTTGCAGCAAACTATTTGCTGACTTTGCAAAAAAGTGGTGCGTGCATCTTAATCTTAGATGTGCTTATGTTCCATCAGGAAATGGTATAGCTGAGAGATGCCATCGAACTGTTAAAGTCATTGCTGCAAGGAAAGGCTGTAGAATTGCAGAGGCTGTATATCTGTATAATTTGATGCCTCATGATGACTGCGACTCGATGACTGCCCCTGTCAGTATGCTGTATTCTTACCCTGTGAGGATCCGAGGAGTGGATCCATGCACAATGAACAAAGTGGCAGTGAGTGGCCCCTACAAAGCAGGTGATGAGGTGTGGGTAAAACCATCCAACATGCGATGCAATATGCAATTTGAAAGAGGCAAGGTTACGGGAGTTTTGTCAGAACAAGCTGTTGAAATCAATGGAGTTCCACGCCATGTTAGAGATTTTCATTTGTGTTCTTCACAAGGATTGATATTGAGTGAGGAAACTACTAATGCTGAGGATGAGGAGCTTCTTATACAGCTTCCTGTTCATGAAGATGAGGGGGAAGAGGAAGATTCAGGTACTGTTGTTGAGTGCAACGCGATTTCAAGACGTTCAACAAGAGTTAGAAAAGCTAGAGTTTGTAATATATGTGAATGTAATTCAGGGGGGAGTGTATAATTATTGTTTGAAACTGTTAATTACTGTTTGGGTTTAATTGGACAATTTGTGTATAAAGGTATTTCTGTTGTTGTGGGTTATTAAGGAAGAGGTGTAAATGACCAGTTATGACTAATTGAGTTTGTATATTACTTGTTGTCGATTGTCAATGATTATTTAAGATGTTCTCTTGGAGAGTGGGGAGTATGGCCAGTTAGTTGAAGTCAAGCCCTGTAGGAGATTATTACCTCTCCACCAAAGGATTGTTGTGTGTCTGTATCCATTATATATATATTATTTTTTAAGTAAAGAAGAAGAGAAAAAACCAAGTCTGTGTTTCTTTGCTGCTTCATCTTGTCTAAAACAACTCCAGTTGCTTTTCTCCCTTTTTACCATGCTTCTTTCACTCTCTGTTTCATTGCTTTCTCAGTACCTCTCTCCTCTGTTATTATTGATCCAAAGTCGTTAAACTCTGTTCTGTTTTAGCACTGTACCATCTTCCACTTAAATGTTTACTTTTTCGTGTCCTTCTTTACACTAATCATTAGCTGCCTTTCCAATGTTCACTTTCAATCCTTTCTTTTGTAGGGCTCCTTTACATGATAAAAGCCTTTCTTGCAGTTCTTCTTCTATGTCTGCTATAATGACTAAATCATCAGCAAACACCAGTTCCCACAGTTCTTTTTTGTTCCTTAATTCTGATGTCAAAGTGTCTATAACGACAAGGAACAAGAATGGACTCAGAGCTGATCCCTGAAGAGGACAGTGAGAAGTTTGTGGATGGAGATTTTCAGAGTGGGGCAAGAAAGAAAGAAAGACGTACTATCAGTGCCATGATGCCACTTGTTACCAGGGAAGTAGACTCTCTCCTCTCTCTTTCACCACTGGCCTCCCCCTATCCAGCTTCCACTCCCCACACTGCCTCCACGTCTAGCCACCTCCACGATTTATCCTACACCTAGTACCTCTATTGAGCCTTTCTGGTCAGTCTATGAATCCTACTACTCCTGCTGTTCATAGGGGAAGCAAAAGGTATCGTGGAACTGCTATTCTCCATGCTACCACTGCTGCTCCCCAAGCTGTCCCTGGTGTTGCTTCTGGTGTGCCTCCTGCTGTGCCCATGATGTCTCCTACTGGTGAAAGGGGAAGACGAAGCTGCCCTGCTGCAGATGATGACAACAATGTTCCAAGAATTGTTGACTCTGGAACTACCACAGACAAGCAAGTCCGGCTTTAGTTTGAATTGTTGTTCACAGTCAACCTTGACAGTGAAGACGGCATCACGGAACATTGTCAGCACCTTCACTCCAGGATCAACACAGGAGGCAAGGAGTGCGGACACCCAAGAAAAAGCTATGAACTTGCTGTTTGACTGTGACCTTATAAATGGGATAGTGGTGTGCACCAACAAAGTAATTCCAAACATGGCTGCCAAGTATAGCGCCCAGGCAACGTCTGCCCTGTCTCTGTGGGTTGTTAACAGTAATATAGGTATGAACATTGAAATCAATCACTTAAGTGTTCATTTACAAGGGAATACATTTTTTTTAAGCACACACCTTTTTTTGAATTTCAAGAAAATCCCCCCCATTAGTTATTGTTAATTTGCGATGGTGAAAAATATAAAACAATAATATTTTTTGCTTAAACGTAGTCTTTGGACTCTCAAAACATAATTCTAATACTATTTGATGATTTACTCTTCATAGACCACAATAGAAAAAATAAACAAAATTTGTCTGCAAAAAAGATCAGTTTTTTTTTTATAAAGAAGAACAAAGAAGAAACACCTTTTTTGACTCTCTCGCACGCAGCATCTACTGCTGCCAGGAGATTGTGCTTCCTTGGTATTCCTGTTTATTTTTTGTATAGACATATAGCAAATTTAAGTACTTTTCTATGTTTTCTTAAGTTACCCCTAAAGTAATCAGTTAGGATTGTTATTTGATAAAATAGCAGGGGAAGTGAAACTAGAGACGCTGTACATTTCATTCATTTTTTCAGATTACTTAAATTTCAATTTTGACAATGTGTTTTTAATTTTCCAAAATGGTGTAACCATGTTAATATTAGTAAATCCCATGTGCGTGTATTCGGGTTAAATGAATGTCAAATAAAATACTGTATGAGAGAGAGAGAGAGAGAGAGAGAGAGAGAGAGAGAGAGAGAGAGAGAGAGAGAGAGAGAGAGAGAGAGAGAGAGAGAGAGAGAGAGAGAGAGAGAGAGCATGTGTGTAGTATTTTGTAACTTGTGTTAAAATAAAAATGTTAGTACTATTTTTATATACCGCGTGAATTTTGCTTATTTTACATGATTTTTGTGCGTTTCACAAATCTGCTAACCACGCCCAGTAAGTAGATGGAGCTACAGCAACAGGCTATGTTCTTGTTAATTCAAACTGTCCAGTACTGAATTGTATGTATTTTTACAAGAAATTTTGCGGATATATATCTTTCATCACGAAGGTGAATAAATATATGAGACTGAATGAAAATATGAAAATATCACTTAGGATAGGTTTTTAATTATTTTATATAGAATTGCTGCTCATTGGAAGTTAAGCCAGTTGCTGAAGGGTACTGCACTGTGTTGGCTATTTTTCAGTCTTTGTTATTTATCGGATTTCGTTACTTACAGGAAGGGATAGACCCCAAACTGTCCATTTAGTTGAGGTGCCACCATATATATATATATATATATATATATATATATATATATATATATATATATATATATATATATATATATATATATATATATATATATATATAATATATATATATATATATATATATATACACATATATATATATATAATTTATATATATATATATATATATATATATATATATATATATATATATATATATATATATATATATATATATATATATATATATATATATACTGTATATATATATAATAAATATTCTGCTGTTCACCCTCAATGCATTTTTATTGTAGAAAAAATAACGCGAACAATGACAAGAAGGCGTCTTCGTATATGCAAGGATAGGTTGGGTATGTAAAAAAATAATGTCTTTAGCAGAAATAGGTTAGCATTGGGGACCTAACCCACAGAGAGGGTTTCCACCCAGTAACCTCTAGTAAAGGTAGTCTTAAGCTTCCTTCTGTTTTGTCCAATGCATTCGGCGATGTCTCTGTCAAATTTTCAGACTGCCTGGAGCGCTGGACGAAGGGGTAAACACAGCCCATTGCTACAGTAGAAGAACTGACTAGAGATGGGTCAGAGAGAGTATCGTCATGACCGAGAATGCATGTCGTGTTTAGGCAAAACTCTGCCCTTTGTCCCCCCTCCCTTTTCTTTTCATTAGTGAACAACATTACTGTGTGTTTTCCAGAAACCGTCTTGTCAGTTGCAGTGCGCAAGCAGACCACGTAACAGTAAGTCTGAAACCAAGACAGTACCTGCTGTTTGCTAATATTTCTTACCCTATATTTCAACCTTTCTATTGTTTCCTCTTCGCCACCATCTACGAATATGGTATAACCAATTTACTTTTATGAAGTCTAGTGTAAAAATAATGAATATTGCTTAGCGGCGCTCAACTATTCCCATGCAGTAATTAGGAACTAGAGAAGGTTAAGTAAGTAATTTTCAGCATTCAGGCAGTCTTGTGTCTCGATCCCATTGTTCGGAAGAGAATTAGCATTAGCCCTCACTAATACGAAACTGCGTGCTATATTTACCAGCATAGACGTCAGTTGTGTTATAACTTTACTGGAAGCAAGGGAAAATTGACTGTGTCCGACTCGGGCAAAAGTTCATGTAATTTCCTCGCTATAACTACACATTCTTTCTTTGTCGGAACCAATTGGGAAGTAAAGGGGGCCTTTGATGTGATCCATGTGTTGCAGGGTAACCCTTTATCCCTTGTATTTTGTTTCCCCAGCTGACGGCCTTATTTAATTAAGTAGTTGTCTGTCTTTGAGGTTAACGGTAACTTTAACTGACAGGTTACATTGGTCATTGGCAACTCAGGGCCTCATAAATTACGTTAATTAATTAATAAACTCCTCAGCCAAGCCCCACACATAACATTGGCGATGTGGCCTAGGATCTAATTAATTTAGAGAAAAGAATCTGGAGTAAAAATTAATTACACATTAATTCCAAAGAGAAAAGTCAGATATTTAATTTCATGCTATTCTTCCAAACAAGGAGACAGCACAAGGCATAATAATGATAAGAATACCAGTTATAATTAAGAAATTAGCGTAGGTAGGCAAGTGTGCATTGAGAGCAGTTATAATTAACAATTTACAAAACTGTAAAAGAAACACTATTGCTGCATTTAGATACCGTGGGTGCTACATTCCAGCGAAGGTCGTGGTCTGTGTTATCGTGTCATCGTTAATATTTTGCTATTTTCCCTGGCCCAGGATTAATGCATGATTTTGATTTTTGAACGAGTTAACTAGTGCATGATAAAGAACGGAGAAAGTGTGCCTAATGTGTCTCTCGTAGGTAGGGGACAAAATTTACGGAGTTCGTTGAATTTCAAAAGCAGTAACCGCGTCTGCCTACGAAAAGCCTCGATCAAGTGTGACGGAGTTAATAAGTGTTCATATAGCGGGAATCATATCAAAATCCCGTGTCATTAAAATAGCAAACGAATGGCAATGGTTAATTTCATAATAATTTGCATTTTAATTAACGTAAATTCAGTCCCATCAGGATGTCATGAATCTATTTCCTTGTCTTGCTAGCATGTCGGCAGCGGACAGCATTAATTCCGCGCGAGAAATAGAAAGAGAAAAAGCGTAGCTCATAGTAATTTTGTTTTCCATTTCCTTAATCTAAAATCCTTTTCATTGTTGGTATATTTAGAGTAAATCTGTATTCCTGCACTTGCTTTGTTCGTTTTGTGAGAGGAATTCGAGTGCTTTGTGTAACTCAATTGAAAACAAAATGCGCCTCGAGAGTTGTGTATTCATCCAGCCGAGCCCGCCTCTAGCCGCACTTGTTTTGAATTTGTTTGTGCTAACGGGATTCGGCCGACATTTTGGGACCTTTGTTGACCGCTCCCCATGTCCGCCCTCTTGAAACCTTTGTTGTTTTGTTTGTGTGATTGGCTTGTAGCGCCCAGTCACTTTTAGCTTCTGCCTCATTGCCACTTCGGGACTACATCGTTGTGCGAAGTAATCCCCCCTCGCAAAATCTTAGCCAGATACTCTTCGATAGATAGAAAATAGGGCAGGGTTCCATACAAAAAAGCAAGATATAATATAACCAGGGAATGATAGGTCTTAGTTAGGAAATATACAGCATAACAAGTTCCTATACAAATCCACTGGCGTAAGAAATCATATAAAGAAAAGAACTTATAATTTTAATCATAACTCCTCAGAATAAGACGCACATCTCGGGCTACTGGGAAAGCTACGATTGTTAAAACAATTCCCTGAGAGAGCCCAGGAAGACGTATCTTCAAATAAGAACCCTGCCAGTGTGCACTTATAAAAATTTTACTTAAATTTTCTCAGGCAGCATAAATTGGCTGGCTGAAAATCTCTCTCTCTCTCTCTCTCTCTCTCTCTCTCTCTCTCTCTCTCTCTCTCTCTCTCTCTCTCTCGTATATTCAAGCAAGCATTCAACCTAATCTGACCGAGTGTAGAGTCACTCAAAAATGTTTTGCAACATTTTCCAGAAAGTTTTCATTCATCTAACAATAATTTATTTGTGTTATATATACAATGAAATGTGCTTTTCTTGATTCGATTTTGGTTATTAATCTTGCGGTTAACTATATATTTAAGAATGGTGAGTGAAAAATCCGTACTACGAAAAACAACGAAACATTTTGAAAAATTTCGTTCATGATGGTAGGGTAAATGAGTCAAATAAAAAACTATAATTATTCATCCGTTCAATCCTTATGGGAGTAAATTCAGAGACTTTCTTCTTCATGGATAAATGACCCAATGGAAAAGTATAATAATATATTTAAGAAAAGTATAATGATATATTTAAGAAAAGTCTAATAATGTATTTAAGAATGGTGAGTGAAAAATCTGTATTACGAAAAATAACAAAATATTTTGAAAATTTTCGTTCATGATGGTAGGGTAGAAGAGTCAAATAAAAACTATAATTAGTCATCCATTATGGGAGTAAATTCAGAGACTTTCTTCTTCATGGATAAATAACCCAATGGAAAAGTATAGGGAGAAAATCAGGTAACACCCAATGGATATTTAGTGGCAGAGAGAGAGAGAGAGAGAGAGAGAGAGAGAGAGAGAGAGAGAGAGAGAGAGAGAGAGAGAATAAATTATTAAATAAAGGAATTATAATAGTGAAGTAGAGAGAAATAAAGGAATTATAATAATGATAGAGAAAAATAAAAACCAGTTCAAGGGAAATGGGAAGTAATTTCTCTGGCACACCAGTCATGTCTGTGCTTATTTCATGTGCTGACAACGGAGTTGCCAAATAGCGCCAGATGTCACTATTATAAGCTGTTGTCCGAAAAGTTTTGAAGTCTGCTGCAAAACATTTTTGAGTGACTATACGTGACCCACTTCAAAAGAAAGTTCGGGCCGACACCTGGATAATTAATTTAATTAAACCAAATATCCAGAAACACCTCTGCCCCACAAATAGATGAGGACAAGTTAAGATTAATTACAGTTAGAAACTGACAGTCATGAGTGAGGTCTTTTACCCAGACTTAAGCAGAAGGTAGCCTTTCCCCCTCTGCAGGAGAAGTGGGTAGTAGCATGGCAAGTACTGGGACCAGACACTCACGGGGCCTCATAAACAACCACAATTCAATTTTCCTTCCACAGTGCCACTAATCTGAAGCACTGTCATCAACTGAATATAGCTTACATCTCTCTCTCTTGTACCTTCCCTTTCTTACTGATTTGTTACACTCTGCTGGGGTAGAGTGCATTTCCTTAAATATAGCCTAGTTAGACTCAAGTAAAGGGTTCCTAAGAACGCACTGGCACCATAGTGCCACCAAGCGAACTAGAGAAAAACAAACCCAGACTAAAGGAACACAGAAGAAAAGTCCTTCTGGTACCTAACCTACACCAGTACATAAGGATACTGAGTGCCACCAGTGTGACCTTTACACAGCACATCCAACCACAGTGCCACCTTATTGAAAGGGTGCCACATCACTGAAGGGACACTTCCTCTCTGCCCAAGTATGTCCAGTTGACCCGGATAGACGCCCTTCCCCACCAGAACCATGGCAGCAGAGAATTATAAAGCCTTCATGGAGCTGGGACGGTGGCAGGCCTCGCTGGATTGGACCTCGCCATGTGGGTCAAGGAGCAGATGGATGACTTGGCCAAGTGAGAGAAGGAAGAAAGACTTGAATGGAGGAATTATGAAGATGAACAGAGGGCGTATGAAGCAGAACAGAGAAGGTATGAAGAACGGAGGCAGCTAGAAGACGAAAGAGAAGAAAGGAGAAGACAGCATGAGTTAGCCTGCAAGGAGAGTGAGCTAGCTCTCAAAGAAAAGGAGCTCGAGCTGGAAAGAACGAGAAGAGAAAATGCCGAAGCTATGGCTAGACAGCAAGCCTCCAGCCCCACACCTGCTGCACCAAATGCTTCAATCTTGAGCATTAATTCCCTCATCCCCAAGTGGACTGAGGACAAGCCAGAAGCATGGCTGGAGGAAATTGAGGACCTTTTCGATAACTACGGCACCACCGAGACAGAGAGGGCCTTAGTACTAGCCAAGTACATGGAGGGAAAAGCTAAGGCAGCTCTTCGCCCACTGGAGAAGAGCCAGAGAAGAAACATGGGTGAAGTTTGTAGAGTCATCACGAAGGCCTACGAAATAACCCCGGAGAAATGGAGACAGCGGTTCCAAGGTCTTGCCAAGGAAGTCGGCTGGTCCTGGACTGAATGGACCTGTCATAAGACTCAGTCTGGTACCCGCTGGTTTGACTCCTTGTATGCACAATATTTAAGGACCTCTTCAATCGGACCATGCTGGAAGACCTTTACCAATGTGTGCCTGGGCCCCTTGCTGTATATCTCAATGATAAGCAGCCCACCCAACACCCTTATGGAAGCCTGCCGCATGGCCGATTCATAGGAAACCTTCAACCAGTCCCGCAGCACATCTCAGCGGCGCATCGTGCAACACGGTTACCTCTCAAGCTCAACTCGCCCAAAGAATGGACTGCCGAGCAAGCCTACATGCACATACTGTAAGAGGGTGGGGCACGCTGAAGCTGATTGCTGATACAAGCTGGCACCAACAAACAGCTTCCTACTACCAGCCAGAGCTCCTCTCCCTCTTCATCCACTCAACCCTCTCCACCAACAGTTACAGCAGGCCACCGAGCCTCTACAAGAGGCCAGTGCAAATCCTGTGGTGTTGCCAGCCACTACAGTGCTGGACATCCGGCCTGTCCACATCATGTCCCCACCACCAAGTCCGTCAACCTCATCAGCACCTCATTTTCCGCGGCCAGGCTGCAAAAGATCCTTTACCCCAAGAGACTGGAGACCCAGTTCATCTCGGTGGCCTCCCTTAAGAGCTCTAGCCTGCCCGTGACCCTTTCGGTCACAGTAGACACTGTGGCAGACATTAGCCTGATCTCCAGGGCCCAAGTTCCAGCCGGTGCCATGGTTGACGAGAAAACCTGGTGGGAGATGAAGTGGATAGAGGGCCACACCATTACCATTCCCACGGTCAAGCTCCAGGCCACAACACACTGGGGCACGGTACCCCACCACCTTGGTGTGGTGGGTGGAATTCAGCCTGGAGTGGACTTCCTGTTGGTTAGGGACCTTCTCTGGGGAAGCCCTGCACCAACACCACTTCACAGCCACACTACCTCCTCCACGGAGGCTCAGACTGTAGGAGAACCCGATCAAGACAAAAACTTCATGCCAGCTAGCCCTTCTGGCCTTTCCCCAGAGTCGGTGCCCTCGTCACCTCCTAGGTCTGACACAGATAGGCCTTGGAGGAACCCGAAGAAGAAGAAGAAGGGGCAGAAGAGAGCCCAGTAGTTGCAGAGCCATGAGCTCATCCTGGCACTAGTGCCCTCTTGGCACAGTGCCCTACCATCTTAGAGTGATCCTGGCCCTTTGCCCAGAAGAGGTAGCCAGCGTGATCTCTTTCTCATACATAGCCTAGACCAGATTAAGTACTGTACATCAGAGTAGTAACCTTGTCCCTTCCACTAAAATCAGGCAATCTTAACTATGGTGAAAAGAGGGACTACGCTCATTGAGGTAAGTATTTATCATATGAGGCAAACCTCATGTATTAACCAGTAATTACCAATTGTATTGCAAAAACCTTGTAATTTAGTTAGTATATTATCCCTTACATTGGTGCTATGGTCGTGTTAGGATAGGTTAGGATAGGAAATACCATAGAATGTACCATTAGGCTAGGTCTAAAACATCATGATTATAGGAGGTAGCACGTAATAACTGTAAGCACCTTTAGGTACAGTTAGGATTCTGTAATATAAGTGATCAAAGCTCATATCCTATCTAGAGTTAGGTAGATCTGTAGCTAGTTAGACTACATGGGACAAATCTGCTCAGGGGAAAAGAGTAACATGATAGAGGTGAACAGCTTGCTTAGTACAGACCTTCACGCCCAAAAGGGAGTGAAGGCCTTCTTAAGGGGGGGAGCTTTTATAAATATTCTGCTGTTCACCCTCTATGCATTTTTATTGTAGAAAAAATAACAAGAACAAGGACAAGAAAGGCGTCTTCGTATATGCAGGGATGGGCTGGGTATTTCAAAAAATAATGTCTTTAGCAGAAATAGGTTAGTATTACAGACCTAACCCACAGAGAGGGAAAGGCGGTCTTAAGCTTCCTTCTGCTTTGTCCTATGCATTCGGCGATGTCTCTGTCAAATTTTCAGACTGCCTGGGGCGCTGGACGAAGGGGTAAACACAGCCCAACGCTACAGTAGAAGACCTGACCAGAGACGGGTCAGAGATAGTATTGTCATGACAGAGAACGCATGTCGTGTTTAGGCAAAACTGTGTCCTTTGTCCCCCTCCCTTTTCTTTCCATTAGTGAACAACATTACCGCGTGTTTTCCAGAAACTGTCTTGTCAGTTGCAGTGCGCAAGCAAACCACATAACGGTAAGTCTGAAACCAAGGCAGTACCTGCTGTTTGCTAATATTTCTTCCCCTATATTTTAACCTTTCTATTGTTTCCTCTTCGCCACCATCTACAAATATGGTATAACCAATTTACTTTTATGAAGTCTAGTGTAAGAATAATTAATATTGCTTAGTGACACTATTCCCAAGTAATTAGGAATTAAGGATGGTTAAGTAAGTAATTTTCAGCATTCAGGCAGCCTTGTGTCTCGATCCCATTGTTCGGGAGAGAATTAGCCCTCACTAATACAAAACTGCGTGCTATATTTACCAGCATAGACGTCCGTTGTGTTATAACTTTACTGGAAGCAAGGGAAAATTGACTTAGTCTGACTCAGGCAAAAGTTCATGTAATTTCCTCGCTATAACTACACATTCTTTCTTTGTCGGAACCAATTGGGAAGTAAAGGGGGCTTTGATGTGATCCATTTGTTGCAGGGTAACCCTTTATCCCTTGTATTGTGTTTCCCCAGCTGGCGGCCTTATTTAATTAGGTAATTGTCTGTCTTTGAGGTTAACGGTAACTTTAACTGATAGATTACGTGGGTCAATGGCAACTCAGGGTCTCATAAATTATGTTAATTAATTAATAAACTCTCAGTCAAGCCTCACACGTAACAATATATATATATATATATATATATATATATATATATACATATATATATATATATATATATATATATATATATATATATATATATATATATATATATATATATATATATATATATATATATATATATATATATATATATATATATATATATATATATATATATATATATATATATATATATGTATATATATATATATATATATATGATTATATATATATAAGGAAAATAAAATTAGGGAAATGAAAATAAAAGACGACAAAAGTGAGTAGGAATGCTTCCGAAATCAATAAAAGGCAAATAAATTCTTCTCACGCAATGAAAATGAAATTAATTAAAAAACAAATTTATCTGATTCAATGTGAACTAATTCAATAATACTTCTGAATTCACTAAACTTAATTTAAATCAAGTGAATAAAAGAGAAAATAAACTCAGGTGAAAAGAAAAGAGCGAGATCTACAGAAGAGTAAATTCATATGAATTGAAGAAAAGATATTCAAGAGGAAAACCATTCAGTTGAGCTGAAGAGAAGGATTTGACATCAAACAAAACAAATCACGAGGCAAATAAACTGCCCTGAATAGAAGGGGATTATATCAATATGAAAAAATAAAGCTGAATTTAGGAGAATAAAAGCAAGAAAAGAGTAAATTCTGCTGAACTGAGGCGGCGAACGAAATCAGTGGAAAAATAATTCAACTGAATTAATAAGAATTAAATAGAGAGGAAAATAGTTTCAGCCGGACAGAACAAAATCACAAGAAAAAACAATTCAGCTGAATCCAAGAGAAAATATCTAACATGAAAATAACTCAGTTGAATCCTAGAAAACAAATTTAACAGGGAAATAACTCAGCTAAATCCAAGAGAGCAAATTTAACATGAAAATAACTCAGCTGAATCCAAGAAAAAAATTTAACAGGAAAATAACTCAGCTGAATCCAAGAAAACAAATTTAACAGGATAACTCAGCTGAATGCAAGAGAACAAATTTAAAAGGAAAATAACTCAGCCGAATCCAAGAAAAAAATTTAACAGGAAAATAACTCAGCTGAATCCAAGAAAACAAATTTAACAGGATAACTCAGCTGAATGCAAGAGAACAAATTTAAAAGGAAAATAACTCAGCTGAACCCAAGAGAACAAATTTAAAAGGAAAATAACTCAGCTGAACCCAAGAGAAAAAAATTAACATGAAAATAACTTAGTTGAATCCAAGACAACAAACTGAATTTACGAGAACACATTTAACAGGAAAATAACTCAGCTGAATCCAAGAGAACATATTTAACAGGAAAATAACTCAGCTGATTCCAAGAGAAAAAATTTAACCGAAAAATAACTCAGCTAAATCCAAGAGAACAAAGTTAAGAGGAAAATAACTCAGCTGAATCCTAGAGAACAAATTTAACAGGAAAATAACTCAGCTGAATCCAAGAGAACAAAGTTAAGAGGAAAATAACTCGGCTGAATCCAAGAGAACAAATTTAACAGGAAAATAAACTTAGCTGAACCCAAGAGAACAAATTTAACAGGAAAGGAACTCAGCTGAATCCAAGAGAACAAAGTTTACAGGAAAATAACTCAGCTGAATCCAAGAGAACAAAGTTAAGAGGAAAATAACTCAGCTGAATCCTAGAGAAAAATTTTAACAGCAAAATAACTCGGCTGAATCCAAGAGAAAAAATTAACAGAAAAATAACTCAGCTTAATCCAAGAGAACAAATTTAACAGGAAAATAACTCAGCTGAATCCAAGAGAACAAAGTTAACAGGAAAATAACTCAGTTGAGCCCAAGAGAAACAGGAAAATAGCTCAGCTGAACCTAAGAGAACAAAGTTAAGAGGAAAATAACTCAGCTGAATCCAAGAGAACAAAGTTAACAGGAAAAT
Source organism: Macrobrachium rosenbergii (assembly GCF_040412425.1). Classification (NCBI taxonomy): domain Eukaryota; kingdom Metazoa; phylum Arthropoda; class Malacostraca; order Decapoda; family Palaemonidae; genus Macrobrachium; species Macrobrachium rosenbergii. Next base: position 34,332,561 of record NC_089796.1, on the reverse strand, counting down.
AACTCAGCTGTATCCAAAAGAACAAAGTTAAGAGGAAAATAACTCGGCTGAATCCAAGAGAACAAATTTAACAGGAAAACAACTCAGCTGAATCCTAGAGAACAAATTAACAGGAAAATAACTCAGCTGAATCCAAGAGAAAAAAGTTAACAAGAAAACAACTCAGCCGAATCCAAGAGAACAAAGTTAAGAGGAAAATAACTCAGCCGAATCTAAGAGAACAAAGTTAACAGGAAAACAACTCAGCTGAATCAAAGAGAACAAATTTAACAGGAAAATAACTCGGCTGAATCTAAGAGAACAAAGGTAATAGGAAAATAACTCAGCTGAATCCAAGAGAACAAATTTAATAGGAAAATAGTTCAGCTGAATAAAATGGAACGGAATTTAGAGGAAAACAATGATATTAATTGAAGTAACTAAAAAAGCAAATAATCCTGGTGCATTCGAAGACGATGAAATCAAGAGTAAACTAAATTCAGCTGAATCCCAGAAAAGTAAAGTATTAATGCAAGAGAGTATTAACTGACGGAAATATGAAATGCACTAGATGAAAAGCAGCCATTAAGGATTAAGAAATGTTAAGCAACGAGTCGCATTTATTTTACGAGTAACATTTTTCCTTGAAGAAAAATTATTAACAATTATAGCTTCCCAGTATATAAAAATATTAACAAAGGCTAAAAGAGTACAAAATTATGCAATAAACTCACACATAGACCAGGCAAGACTTTAAAAAAAAGAAACACTCTTCAAAGAGGCTACACTTTTTTTAACCAGGTTGTTTTTGACAACAGCGAAATTTATATACAGATGGCCATATGTACGCTGTATTTATATTTTTTGGTATAATATATATATATATATATATAATATATATATATTATATATATATATATATATATATATATATATATATATATATATATATATATATATATATATATATATATATATATATATATATATATATATATATATATATACTGTATATATATATATATATATATATATATATATATATATATATATATATATATATATATATATATATATATATATAATATATAATATATATTTTTTTCTTACAATCTTAACAACATATTACATTGTACAATAAGATTAAAAAATTCTATGGTTAACACTCAAAATCACAGTAAAAATTGCCCGCCATGATGACATCATTTGAAGTCATCATCATGTCTGATAAAACAAGTTTATATTATGTCTTCAGTCACAGGATTTAGTGTTTTTCCTTCATCTGAGATTGTTCTTTATTGCTCCATTACTTGGTTAACTGGAAAGATCAGTAACTGTACTATGTAATGCAATAGGACTACTTATGTTATCTATAATAAGAACAGTTTAGCCGGACAACTGATTCACATTTTAAAACCCAACGTTAGCTAGAGGGATTTGTTGAAATTCGACACCATGGTAGGGGTGGGCTACATGGCATAATTAATTCTGGATGGTTATTTTCATTTTTGGTAAATTTTAAGAAGGCTAAAATGCACCCCCTTCTTATGCTAAATGCAAAATCATTAAATTAAAACAGACCAGTTCTTCCTAAAACTATCATAGTGACTTGAACATATCAAGTGGAATGCCATATTTTCTCATCTTAATAATAGTTGTAACGTCATCTATTGACCTTCTTCAAAGTCGGTCAAACATGTGAAACCTCTCTTATGATGGATGCTTAACAGTCTTGTGAAGGTGCTATATACTACTGAGGTCCTACTAGAAAAAATAACCTTGCACAGAAACGATTTATCAAGAAGGAATAGGATTTGCATAAGATGAGAAATTCCCTCAAAGAGCCCAAAACTTTAAATTTAAACATAAAATGAAGGTCTCCTTTGTAGAGTTTGTTTTTGCTTCTCCATAATATGAGGCTTTGGTCTTCTCTGTACTTGGCATCTAGTTTGGTCTATTTCATTGAGCTGAGTCATTGTGATTACATCTAGATGGTAGGTGTATTTACTAGTGGTGAAATGCATTTTTGAGCTTCCATCCATATGGTTTTGGTAAACATTCTCTAGACACTGAGAAGTTATTTCTGACAAGTCATCATGGCCTTCTCCTGCTGAATCCCTTATGCCATACTCAACAAATTTGCCTCTCCTATTCCGGTAATACCAAATGAACTCCCTTCCAGGGACATTCAACCCAACGTCCTCGCAACACAGACGCCGTAACTCGAGGACATCATGGTCGGATGTGAGAGTGAAAATTCCATTTTTGGTTTCAAAATCGGCATTCCACTTCCTTTGATTTATTAAAGGAGCCAGACCTCCTACAGAGTGTTCGAGGTATGTTTGTTCTAGCGGAGGTAACACCACAGAATCTTGTTCAGGATCACAGTATGCAAGTTCCAGCCAATAGACTTGGGATGGTGTTAGGTTTAACCAACAGCCTTCAGTCTCACGAACTTGCCAGTGAAAAGGTCGTTCACAGTGGAGCCTCTTGCACCCACTTCTTTCATACTCGCAAGTTCTTTCAATTGAGCTGTAGCATATTTCAGGTATATCTACGTCACCAAAAGCATATGTAGACCAAATGGTAATAGGCATGTGACTTTCTTCCTCAATAGTTTCAAAAGGAAGTTGTTCTGCTAAGTGTGGATTAACCTTGTGAAGGGTCTTGACAATGTCCTTTGGACTTTCTTTCATCTTCAGGCCGTGGTTTTCTAGAATCCTTTCAACAGAGTGTTCTCGGAAGCTGTGGTTTAAGGAGCAAAACAACCTCGGACAGTGAGCTAAGCCTGCTATGTAATGTTTGCATATATGAAGCTTTTTACATTCTTTCATCACACATAAGCCCTGATTATATTCATCACATACTTCGAGTAATTTTGGCCTTGGATAGGTGACGGCTTCCTCAATAACTTTCTGGAGTAGACGTGGTGGTATTGACTGAAGGCAAAACTCGTTCAGTATTCTCAAGTTGTGGCGGGTATCTCCACTGTGCCCGAGGGAGCATTCTTCATCCTTACATTTTCCTTCTAAGTACAGAGGACATATATGCAAGCCTTCACAAACAGACTCGTTTTGGCATCCATCAAGACTCAGATGACTGAAGCACATGGATATCTGCGGTCTGAGATAGACTGTGTCATCATTCAGCATGAAGATGCGACTGTTACAGGCAACCAAAGCCATGATCGATTTTATGTGGAATCCATGACTTTCAGAGAGGCTTGACAGAGAAGCCTTCGAATGTGGATAATGTGCCAGATTCTCTGCTAAAACCTTAGCAGTAACCCACTCTCGGTTTATGTTTTCACTAACATAAGAACAAATGCTAGAGGGCTCATTGTTTTCTTTGGCTTCTTCTGTGGAATGAGTGCTTGGATAAGCGTCACTTTCTTGTACCTCTGTTGTTTCATCCTCGTCATTTTCCTCAGCATCCTCCAAAGAAGAGGATATTTCACTCCTGGCATGAGGATGGCGTCGTCTGTCTGTTTGGTCCCAGAAATCAGAATCATCATCCTCTTCTTTACTGTAGTCAAGGTCGCGGCGAAAAAAGATCACACTTTGTAGAGGAGTAGGCCTCCGCTGAGAGCTGTTTTGACTCTAAAATACAAAACAATATTATATTTAGATAGATATATAATGCTGCTGTAACACACACATACACATTATTAAACGTATTTACTTATAGATGTGTTTATCCAAATGAGATATGGTTAAGCATATAAGTGCAGTGTGCAGTTATAACAAAAACGTGCACACCATATATATATATATATATATATATATATATATATATATATATATATATATATATATATATATATATATATATATATATATATATATATAGGTCTAAACATACAGATATATCACAAACACACACACACCCACACACACACACAAATATATATATATATATATATATATATATATATATATATATATATATATATATATATATATATATATACTGTATATGAATCACGCCCACACACATACGCAAACACACATATATACACACACACCCACAAACATTTGTGTGTGTGTGTGTTTGTGTGTGTGTATACTGTATATATTTTATCACTTACACAATTGTTATGTGCCTTAATACAATAGCTAGCGGAGATATTTATTCAGGTTCTGATATATATATATATATATATATATATATATATATATATATATATATATATATATATATATATACATACATACATACATACATACATACATACATACATACATACATACATACATATATATATATATATATATATATATATATATATATATATATATATATATATATATATAGATATTGTATATAATGATTATAATTATATATATATATATATATATATATATATATATATATATATATATATATATATATATATATATATATATATATATATATATATATATATATATATATATATATATATATATATATATATATATATATATATGATTATAATCACATTTGATATGAGAATTTTATATATCAAACACCACAGGGGAAAAAATGAAAAATGTGGTAAACCCTTTTCATAGGACTGATACAAAGTGGAAGAAATTCCACATATTTCAGCATGCCAGACAGTACACACGAGCATACTGTACAGACGGCTGGAAACCAAGTATTTGCACTTGGCAGGTGTTTTGTAGGGAGAGTCCTACCCTCATTAGTGACAGGTCCCCCGTAATTGGGTAGTGCCTTTAGTGCACCTCATGTGGCGCACTGTAGTCATTACTTAAGGGTCTTTGTAGCGTCCCTTCGGCCCATAGCTGTAATTGCTTTCATTCCTTTTACTGTACCTCCTTTTCATATTCTCTTTCTTCCATCTTCCTGTCCACCCTGTCCTAACAACTGGTTCATAGTGCAGCTGCGAGGTTTTCCTCCTGTTACACCTTTCCAACTTTTACTGTCAATCAATCAATCAATTAGTGACAGGTCAACTTTTAAATTTTCCCCGTGTCTCGACTCTTCCTTAAAATTCAAACTCCTTGCATATTTCTCTTGAAATTTATGAATCAAGTTTGTTAATGCATTGATTGACGCGCTTGTTCTTAGGCAAACTTTCTTTTCTAAACCTAGACTCAATGCTGTTCCTTCAAAGTGTACCTTTAGAATAAACTATCTTTTTTGCTCCTGTCCAGTTGATTGTAATTTATAATTGTTTTTAACATGTATAAAAATTCCACTGATAACCCCCATATTTCTTCAACCTCTTTTATGCTGCTCTGTTCTCTTTCCCAATGTTTTTTTGTTGAGTCTGACCACTATAACATTAACTGAGTTCGGTATGCACACCCTTTAGTGTTGATGGGCGAGTTCTTTAAAAGTATGTTTTATTGCTCTTAATATGCTGCGTTAACCCCAAAATTCCTTTAAAATGATTATTGCATCACATTACAAGCAGTTTCTTTGCCTTATAGGTTTCATTTTTGTTGTCATAAAACGTCTTTTTTGTCGCTTTTAATACGTCTATAATACAGCCAAGATATTTCAGTTTCTTGTCTGTATTCCTAATCATATGTGCATTGATGGTGAAATAGGAATTCTGGAGTTAATGTAGCATTTAAGAACATTGAATTTTTGTACATGTTATTGAAAACAATCATACAATCAACTGGACAGGAATAAAAAAGGCAGATTATTCTAATAAAGCCCTGGAAAGAAATATCATTGAGTCTAGTTTTATAAGAGAAAGTTTTCGCAAGAACGTGAATATCAGTCTAGGCATGTTCAGTACAATTTCAAAAGAAATATGCAATACGTAAGTAATATACAATATGTATAAATGCTAAGGGGGGTAGCTGAGAGACGGGAAAGCCAGGAAGCGGCCTCCCACAAGATGACTGGATTTTTACAGTTGACCTGTCACAAATTACGGTAGGACTCTTCCCTAAAAACACC
>NC_089796.1:34314163-34319163 GCF_040412425.1 Macrobrachium rosenbergii | reverse complement strand
GCCTGCAGTATGCCTTGAAGAGGAACTCTAGCCTAAACTTTACTGTTGAATATGGTGTCGAAGGCGCCGACTTGCATTCTTGAATGTAAACGTGGAGAAGAAAGGAGACAGGTACAATACTACTGTGCACCAAAAAGGCGACTAATGTGGGTCATTGCCTTAATGCCCGTGGTGAGTGCCCTGACACTTGCAAAAGTTCTGTAGTGGCCTCGTATGTGAGGCTTGCAATTACGCACTGTTCCTCATGGAAAGCTGCTTATAAGGAACTCGAACGTGTTAGGCAGCTCCTAACTAATAACGGTTACAACACCAGCCTAATAGAAGGTTCCTTCATAAGCAGTTGGATAGGTATGCCAGTACACCAGTGACGACATCTGCTTCACCAAAATACATTAAATCATATTACAGAACGGCATATCATAGCCATTTCAAGGACGAGGTCAAGACCATGAAAAGGATAACTGACAACGGTGCCACACCTATAAATCAGAACGAGAGCATCCCCTTACAAGCTGACTGCTGCCCGAACCTTGTCTGCAATCTCGTAATGTGAAATACACTGCCCCCTCCAGCCCCCTACAGAGATATGGGATTCGACCAACGCGTTATATAAATTTAAATGTACCGAAGAGACATGTCTAGCAGTCAGCAGTTGCCACATAGATCGCACCACTACCACTCTACGACGACGACTTCAAGCTCACAGCAACCAAGGGGCTATATACCAGAATTATCTATGTCAGGATAAACCCCCATTCTTTTCTTTGTATATATTTGGTTTTGGGCTTTAATTGTTGAATTGGCAGTTGTTTCCGGAACATCGCTTTCTTTCAAATAGCCTTGTTGTCCAATATCTAATTGTTGGTTAAGTAAACAAAGAGTTCACTTTTGAGCTCTCTCTGCATATTTTTGTCATTCCATCCTCGCCAAGCATCCAACCCTCAAACGTGAGTATTTCGTGGCGGCACAGAGAGTGATTGGTGTTTGGTGATGGTTCTTTTGTGATAAAGTGTGAGATCACCCTTGTTATATCATAAGTGACAAAATGTGTTATCATTGTGTGTTAAATGTTTAGTGTGTTAATGCTTAATGTGTTAAATGTTTGATGTAAAGTTTCTAAAATGTATTGTTTATCTGTGGAACACAAAGCTCCTATTACTTTTAAAGTATTAATTTAAGATATTTGTTCACAGCTTGTTGTTGTTGGTTATTTCTTATTACAAGGGACAGTTCAGATAGTGGATTCAGCAACCAAGATCCATGCACAGAGCCAGCCAGTGTTCCATTTATGCAGTAACAGAAACTGCAGTCCTTCTTCAAGATTATCTGACAACCTTTATATTAACTAGCTACTAAGTTACGTATGCTTTAATAATTCTTCAGGTGCCAAATTTCCATACATGTTGTCAATAATATCAACTTATTAAATATTTATATATTTTATATAAACATATTGTATATTTCACCTAATATCTTTAATGCAGTGTAATTATGAAACTTCTATATGAACCAGAGGCAAATATATCATTAAAATAATTATCTAATATTGCATAAAGATCTTTGAGCCACACCTCAATGAGAGGAATTCCTTGACAATCTAGATGCCCATGACCGGAAACTAAGATTAAAAGAATTATCAGAGGGCACAGGGATCCTGAGTAGAGAAGTCCGGTTCCACAGGCTGCATATAGCAGAAGTCGCAATTATGAATCACAAGACATCTGTGAGAATCCAAAGGGAGAAATGCGTGACAGAATACTCTCGAATACGACAGAAAATACCAGAGACGGAAATCACTCCCTCGCTCCTGTCCTCTGCTGCTTGCCGCATCATAGGAAGTGTCCTACAGAGCACCAGAAATGCCCTTGCTGCTGCAGACTACTAGCAAGAGAATGAAACCCCAACCAACAGAAATTCAGCACTCTAGTGACGTCATATTGTACATCTAAGGATTAGTTCTAAAGTCACCATGCTGTAATAAAAACTTTGTCAATTTGTAATAAAGCCCTGAAGATGCCTTCAGTAGGTGAGAAATGGTCCATGAACTAAATTTGGGAAAAAGGAAGAAGTGTGAATAATTTTACCTTATTTCAGAGACGCTTGCGTGACGAGGAAAAGAAGTATAGACCAATTCAAATTCTAGATAAAAGATTGTTTCTGCAAATCATGCCATTGATTTCAAAGAGAAAACATATCAGCAAATAGCAAACATATATATATATATATATATATATATATATATATATATATATATATATATATATATATATATATATATATATAAGAAATATATAAAAATGCCAAAAGGTAGAAAGTTAATGCTATATTTCAGAGACCAACTGTCTCCCTCTACAGGCAAGTGTATGAATGAAGTAATAAGTACAGACAGGCAGTATTTATACCAAGAGTTCCAGAGGTCAGCCATCGCAACACTCCAGTTGATAGCTTCTTAATCTTCTTAATCTCTGGTTGATGGAAGATTTTATCTAAAATATCTGAGTCCCAAGCTCCTTTTGAGAGGTTCATCGTATTTCTTTGTTTAATCAGGGCTGATTCGACCATCTGGTTTTTGAACTGACAATTGCTGCTACAAATTATATGTGACAAATTTCAGTTTATCCTGTGGGTTATGGCTATATATGTGGTTAAAAATAGCTGAGCTCTGTTGGCCATACCGTACTAACCTTTTATGTTGTATTAATCTCTGGGTAAGTGATTTACCGGTAAAACCAATGTACGATTTGTCACAGTCGAGGCAAGGGATTTTGTATACTCCTGTGTCTTTGGGGACTGGCTTTTGTTGGACGTTAATCAGGGATTTGGCTAAGGTATTTGCATAGGTAAAAGCAAAAGGGTTAGAATTTCCAAGTGTCTGTGTCGATGTCTTAATCTTGTCCAGGTGTGGGATTTTAATTTTATTGTTGGGCGTCTCTCTAGTCTTGTTTTGAGGGGGGTGGTAGAAGATTATGTTAGGTTTATGGATCTCTTTCTTGATTATATGGTCAGGGTACTTTAAAGATGACAGCTGCCTATGGATTAGTTCAATATCCTTTTCCAGGAAATCCAGGGAGCAAATCCGTAAGGCTCTTAAGAATAAATTGCTGGCTACGCCAATCTTGATAGAAATGTCATGATAACTAAAATAGTGAATGTATGAAAATTGAAAATGTTGGTTTTCTGTATACAGTAAATTTGTATTCTGTCATGTCTCTAATTATTAAAACATCAAGAAAAGGAATTTTGTTGTCTGTTTCCCATTCAACTTTGAATTTGGTGCTGGGCACTAATGCATTTAATTTGGAAAGAAATTAGTTGAAATTGCCCCAACTATCATCCCAAAATGTTAGGATATCATCTACATATCTCATCCACAGCATGTCTTTAGGTTTTATTGCATTTATTATTAGTCTCAAAATATTCCATGTACAAGTTGGCTAAAACAGGACTTAAAGGCCTGCCCATGCTGCACCCGAATTTTTGTTTATAGAATGACTCCTCGAATGAAATGACGTTGTTTGATACATATAATTCAACTAACTGTATTATTTTATCTAGGACTAGTGAGAAATGATCTGAACTGGGGGATAATTTTTCCCTCAAAAACTGTAGAACGTCCTGTACTGGTACTTTTGTGAAAAGGGAATCTACATCTAAACTTAAAAGTTTTATGTTGTGAAGTGGTATATGTGGTTCTTTGAATTTATGACAGAAATCTTCAGCATGTTGAATGTAATTGGGAGAAAATGTGCATAAAAATGTGGAAAGCTGGCCGGCTAATCATTTAGGGATGTTATAATTGAAAGCTCCGGCGCATAAAGTTTAATGCTCCTTTTGTCTTTGCCAATTAATCTTATTTTTCTAAAAATTTATGTGGGGACGTTTTTGAGGGGATTTTTCGTTAACTTGTCATAAGTGTTTCTGTCACTAAAGAGTTAGCTGATTTTGTCGAGGTAAAAGTCTTTGTCCATGATCAAGATTTTGCCGTCTTTGTTGAATCTACTTAATACGACATCTAATTTTTGTAGCGAGCAGATGGCTCTCATAAATCTACAGGGGACAGGGTATTTCTTGTTAAGGTCAGCTAATGCATTTAGTGTAAAATGCTCTTTAAACATCTCTTCTCGGCTGTAATTTTTATCAGATATGAATTTGTCAAAACCAACTATAAAATCTAAATCATTTTTCCGGTCTAGCATGGGGGCAAAGTATAAAACAAAGTTTAAGATTAAGCGTTGGTTATGGTAAGGGGGTGTTAAATAAATCTAAAACTTTATCTTGTTGCTCAAGATTGTTCCAAGCGCTATGATTTATTAAGTTATTTAATTTTCGGGAATGTCTGTTTAAATGAGCAGCAGTGTCAGAACAAAATGAAACCAGATACCTGTACATGTGGTCCGATGTGAGGAGACGAAGGTTAGACTGGGTTCCATGTATCAATCTGTGTAGTCCAAAGATCTCGCACTTCGTCTTTTCAATTCTTTCTTCCAGGAATATTTTGTGTGAGAGAGGAAGGGATCTGATTGCAGAGTCCATCTCATGAATCTGTACAATTTTGGAAGAACTTGTTCCTTGAGACATTCTTCTAAGAAGTATTTTTTATTTTTCAGTCAGTGTAGTCTGATTAGTTCTTTTTCTAACTTGTGGAAAATGGTTTTGACTTCTGGATGTAAGCGAAGAAATGTAGAAAGAAGATTAAATTCCATAATGGGTCAAAATGACTGTGAAATATTTTCTGTTAAAACAATAAAAGGAGCCCATAAAAATCCCAAAAAGTAGAAAGTTAATGCTATATTTCAGAGACCAGCTGTCTCCCTCTACAGGCAAGTATATCAATGAAGTAAGAATACAGACAGGCAATATTTATACCAAGAGTTCCAGAGGTCACCCATTACGTCACTCCAGCTGATAGCTTCTTAATCTTCTTAATTGCTGGTTGGAAGAAGATTTTATCTATGATATCTGAGTCCCAAGCTCCTTTTGAGAGGTTCATCGTATTTCTT
>NC_089796.1:34304163-34309163 GCF_040412425.1 Macrobrachium rosenbergii | reverse complement strand
CTCGTCTCCATGACCACAATGGGTGGTGGAGGAACTGTTGGAGGGAAAACCAAAGCTTCTGTGACTTGAGGGCATTGCAAAATGTGACTTTCTCTCCTGCTTTCCCTGGATCTTCTCAGTTTCTGTTTCCCTTAGTTTTTCTGCTCTCCAGTTTCCTGTTTTGTTTTGAGTATCTTCTTACCGGTTTTCACTGTAAATTCTACATTCAAGGGATTTCTGTATGTTTCCTTTTCAAGTTTATCTTTATTTTATCGTTTGCTTTTCCATTTTTTTCCGGATCTCTTCTATTTTCCTCTCTTTCCTAGTTTTAAATTGGTACCCTTAATTCTTTTCTTGTGAATCGGTTTTTGTCCTTTCCTCACTGGATATTATCTTTTCCTCTCTTTTTTCTGGTATTCTCTTTTCAAGTTTGCCTTGGCGTTTCTTTTTCACCTCGGGGATTCTGAAAGATGAGAATGGCTGTTGGGTAAGTGAAGAAAGATGGATCTGTCAGTTACAAATGGTAAGGACAAATACAGCTGTTTTACCCGAGAAAAGAAAGATACAGTTACCTGCTTAGAATATTGAGGGCAATTATAGCTTTAAGTGCGATAAGTGAGATATAGTTACCTTCGAGACATATTAAGGGCAAACATGGCTGTTAGACGAGGAAAGAAAAACAGATTGTTCACTAGATATGTGAAAGACCAGGATACTTGTCAGAGGAAAGGAAGACGTAGTTGCCTACCATATTTAAATAGCTGTTAGATGATAATGAAAGAAAAACTACTGGTAACTGGTGAAAAAGCTAAAGAAAAACTAACTGCTGTTGGGCACAGAAAAGAGTATAATTGTTATTAGGCAAGGAAAGAGTGGGAAAAATATTGCTATTGAGGGTTGAAATAGAGAAACATAATGCTATTAGGTGAAGACAACAAAAGCAAGACATATGATGTCCATTCATTAGGTGGAAAAAAAAAATGATGGCCTTTGGGCGCAGAGAGGAATATTTATGTCAGACTTGTAACTCCCAAGCCCAAACTGATTAAATGGTTATATTCTGAGTGCCGATTCATTTCCTGATTCCCGTACTTCTTATTTTTCTCAGAACTGACTTTGGAAAACTTTGACCTAGAGACTCAAAACTGACAACTCACTACGACCAAGATCGGGAAGCAAGAGCTGCAGAGCACCAGGTATATTATTACAGCAACTTATGTCCCAGGTGAGATGACTCTAGGACTGGGGAAATCTAAATGTTTCTCTATACACTTTCTCTCCTTATTATTATTTTAACCTCTTTCAAATTTTATTAGTAGTCCAGCCCTTCCAACTTTCTCTTCTTAGTCTTGATCATCAAAAACAGATACTATTGCTGGGACTGGAGTTCATTTTCAAAGCTTACAGTAAGAGCTGTGGTGGTTTTGTCAACCACCCAACAATGTTTGGGCAGATCTCAGGGGAGGTGCTATCTCTGAGAACTAGCACATGGGTTCCAGAGGATGGCTGGTTTCTGAGGGTAAGACCCTAGGGATTCTGTTCGATTTGCAGGTCAAGATGATCAGAGTGTGGATGATTGCACTCATGTAAGGCTCTCAGTCCCATCAAGCAGGGTTGGCTCACACATGAGCCACCCTAGGTATGTTCATAATATCCCTTCAGGGTAGGGTGGGAAGTCGGCAACTAGGAATCAACTCCTATTGGCGCCATTGGTGGAAGGATAAGCTCCATGAAAGGCTGGTGATATCTTTTCATGATTTTCATACAGTCTTGTTTAGTTTGCTTTTTTGTAATACGTGTTATTATGGAAATAACCCAAATCACCTCACTCTACCCTTGGACTCATTAACGACCAGAAGTCATTACCTGCTACAGGTAATGGCCTCTGATGATAATTGCTATCATAAAAGCTAGTTCCTCAAAAGAAACACAGGGACACTGAGGTGGAATTAAAGCTGGTGTAAATGGAATATATGAAAAAATCCTTTAGTGAGACAATTTAGACTTGATGTACAATTTTGGTAAATACCTTTAAAGAATAAGTACCAACGGAAAGAATTAGGGTCAGAGTAACTGGTAAAAATGTTCTGTGTGCCTTAGCTATCTTTTTCACCTTCGTATCTACTAAGGAATTCAGAGGGGTAATTGCTAATAGGAAGGATGTAGATAACACTTCTTTCTCAGTTTTAAGGTCTGAAAATGACGGTGATGGAGAATCAGACTGCATCTCTAAGCTAAATAATGAAGAATTGCCGGCAGCTTCCAGTGACAGAGAACAACCTATTCCAATGTCGTATTTAGCAGACTGCAAACCTCAATGTAGTAACAGCCTAAAAGGCCTGTTACTGTACATATTGAAAGATATATTGGTAAAATACCAAATAAAATTATATTTGCTGTGCACCACTTCAACTATGTCTCTCTCAAATCGAAGCTGAGGTGAGTGAGTGAGTGAGTGGTCCCCTTTACAGTGGATACAAAAATATCTGTTTACCAGAAGTGACTGTTGTCATCCATTTCTGCTGAGCATTTAAGGCATTTCTTCTTTTTCTCTCATTTTCCTGCAAAATGACCATATTCAGGGCAACTGACGCATTGCTTTTATCTCTGTATTTTATTACTTTAAAATTCAGATGTTTAATATTGACATGTTTCTGGCAAATATTTACATGATCAAAGCCAAAGATAACCCATAAGCTTTAAAGGAATTGAATTTAAAACTTAAGATGATATCATTACCACGTGCTGCCTTCAGTCTAATCGAAGTGATTTATTCAAAGGAATTACAAGATTTCTTTGGTGAGGAAATTATAGCTCTTGTCCTCAGAACATTTACAACGTAAATAAACTAAATGGATGAAATATGCTGTTCTTCTAATATTTTCACGTAAATATTTGCCAGAATATGTCAATATTAAACATCTGGATTTTAGAGTAATAAAATACAGAGATAAAAGCAATGCGTCAGTTGCTTTGAATATGGTCATTTTGCAGGAAAATTAGAGAAAAAGAAGAAATGCTTTAAATGCTCAGTAGAAATGGATGACAGCAGTCACTTCTGGTAAACAGATATTTTTGTATCCACTGTAGAGGGGACCACTCACTCACTCAGTCACCTCAGTTTCGATTTGAGAGAGACATAGTTGAAGTAGTGCACAATGAATATAGTAGTTATGATAGAGCCAAGGGGAAGCTTATGGATGGTGACAAGTCAAAAGAATCCTCCTTCTCTAAAATTTGAATGATAATTTAAAACAATAACCTCATGATCATTGTGATTTAAGTACTGCAGCATAACCTTCTACTTCTAAAGCCTCTGCAACTTCAGTAATTCCCACTGCTTCTCCCAAAAAATCAGCCATATCTGCTCTTGCTACTACATCAGAACCTCCAATGCTGCCTAAATATTCTTCAAATGCAGTATTTCTGGCCCCCATCTATGAAATATATGTGTGCTTCTGTAAGACCTAAGAAGAAAAATGAAAAGATCACTATTTCCAAGACCAGTGATACAAGAAAAGGATATTTCGTCCCAAGATTCTTCAGAGAAATCAACCTCGAACTTTCAGGTATCTCAGAAACTACATTAATGTTCATTTGCTGACCAGGATGGTTTTTTTCCCATGGGGTTGCGAGAGCATGTCCAAATCGTCTTATAAAAATGATTACATAATCCATGGTAAGGACTCCTCCCCAGGAGAGTATAATTATAAAATACCTCTGCAACATAAGCCAGTCCTCGATGATACTGACATCATAGGCGGTAGCTACTGAGGTCATTCTAAAAAGAAGTTTATGTTCTGTTCAATATACCTTCCTCCAGATGATGAATTCTTCCTATTCAGAACTGCAAAATATGTTTTTGATTAGCTTCCACCTCCATTTTTCTTGTTAGAACACTTCAACACCCATAACACACTAAGGGATGAAATTTCCACAGATAGAAGAGACAGGACTGTAGAGAATCTCATTAATTCTAATCATCTCTCCTCAATAAGCGATGGTTCCTAGACCCATTAAAAAGTTGCACATAATGCATATGTTAATGGTCCTATTGGTTGCTCTCCAGATATTTTCCATGGCTATTTATGATCAGTAAATGACCATTTCCATGGTAGTGACCACTGCCCAATTCACTCAAAATAGGCAGCCAACTCTCCTGAATTGCTGAAAATGCTCAAGTGTTTAGTTTTAAAGTAGATCATGAATTTAAATCCTTTGAGAATTGTATTGAGACATACAACTACTTGAATGGACGAGATGAGAGTTTTTTTTTTATTTACACATAAACTTCTTAATGGACAAAATGTATAAACTGCTAGATATTCGAAAAGTTGTATTCAATGTTAAGTGAGGAGCAGATAAAAAATTCATCTTAAACTTGTGCAGTGCTCTAACGAGACCAAAGTTGGAAGGTGGCTGGCATTTTTACTCTAATGTACAACTGAATAGTAACCTCTAATTGTAAAGCTAAACGGAAAAATGGATGTAACACATAACGTGGGTTTACGTAAATGCTTTTGAGCTTTTAGAACCTCTTTTACGGAGAGAGTATATGTGGACACTGACCTCTAAGCCTAAGAGAAGAAGAACTGGGGCTGTGCTATATTAATCACTTAAAAAGCTCGTCATCAACCCTAATTAATAATTGCTTGCGCAATACCAATAAAAAATGTAACACCCCTAACCAAAGTAAACCCTTTCAAATTTGCATCAATGAAGAGGTTGGAAATTGTTTCTTGAAAGGGCAGAAGATCATGAAAATACAATATTCAGACATTCCAGTGTTGATGACTGATGAGCCTAGTGTGTCCAAAAGTGGTTAACATGAAATTCTTATCAGAGGAGGCAATTAAATTCCAGTTTTTAGCTCACGGCGAAATTCATGAAGACCCCATCAAGTTCTAATTAGATGGATCGAATATTGAGGACGGGGTGGGCACTGCAGTAGTCCCTGATGATGTGTCAGTTGTTGCTAAATGACCCAGTAATACTTCAGTTTTTACAGCTAGATTGACAGC
>NC_089796.1:34291663-34294163 GCF_040412425.1 Macrobrachium rosenbergii | reverse complement strand
TTATTTATTTATTTATACACATGTTCGTATGCAAGTATAAATAAATATGCTATATACGTATATCTTTTTTCATGTAATGTAAATGTATATATATATATATATATATATATATATATATATATATATATATATATATATATATATATATATATATATATATAGTATATATATATATATATATATATATATATATATATATATATATATATATATATATATATATATATATATGTATATATAATAATGTATGTATGTATGCATGTATGTGTGATATGCATTTGGAATGACATTACATTTTGAGATGACATCCCTATGGCCTTCACTGAAAGGTTGAAGGCCTCAAGGGCAAATGCCTTGCTCATGACAAGGCAGGATTGGAGAAGACTTCCCTGAAACCGTCAGGCCCAACTGCGCGCAGTTGTGGCTCGGAAGAAAAAGCTTTCTCGTGACAGCTTATTGATTGTGTCTGGCGACGTGAGGTGTCTTTTGTTTCTTTTTTTTTTCACTTTGTCTATTGTTTTTCTACAACCGCTGCTGCTGTTACTGCTGTCAGTGCTGCAGCTCAAGATAAGCAGAATGCCAGAAGAGCAAGGGCAGAGTGCGCAATAGGAATAACGGTAACAATATTTACAGTAATAATTGTAAGATTCAAGACAAACCAGTCATCGCAGTAGTAAAGCTGCAATTGATAATAACAACAGTAATAATATAATAACAACAAAATAAACCACAGCAGCAATAAAAATATCAGCAATGCAGTAACGAGGCAACAATGTCGATGCAGATTCTGGCGTTATTTTTGGAAGGGGAGACTTTCACGATGGAAATAATCCGAGTGCGCCTCCTCTTCATGACAGGAATGACGTTAGACTATTTGGTCTCAAATGGAAAAAAAGGTTAACGAGGTGAACACGTTATTTACCTACTTTAATATCTTCATCAAATATTATCTATTATATATGTGGTATATTTCAGCATTAAATGCAAAACACATCAGTCATTCATAATGTGGAAATATGGAGACATTTATGTATGTATATATACATTTATATATATATGTATATATATATATATATATATATATATATATATATATATTATATATGTATATATATATATATATGAATTTATATATGTATGATATTGGTGTGTATGTATAAAGCCAACATTGACACATGCCATTCTTAAAGATTGCTCAAATGCGGACGCAGATATCAACAACGACGTTTCGTAACCTTTAATAATCTTGCAATTTGTAACCGCCCACGTACAATGTTTTAAAGTGATCTAAATCACGCGATACTACGTTCTAAGTCTTTGTGTGTGCCCTTAAACCTTATGATACATGCCATTACGGGTCAGAAGCGGAATCTAATCAGACTAGAACAGCGGTTGTGTTTCTTGGGGATTTTGATCCTTGCGCTCCATATTATCAAGGGTTAGATTTAAAATCTGAATTGCATGGTTCTTCCTGCTGTGTCTTGCGCGGTTTGGACAAGAGCATCCTCTTATGCTAACTATTTAATGTTATAGAATTCTCCAGCCATCCAACGTCTGGAGAACAAGAAATGCCAACCAAAGAAACTACTATTTATTGCTACCGGAATGGACGAGAGCGTCGTGGTCATGTTGGAAATATATAAAAAAATATAATATTTTTTTAAACACGCTTTTATTAAAATGCACTGAAAAGTACAAAATAATTTTTCGAGACCCACCAGAATTGTCTTACAATTAATCATGTCTACAAGAAACAATATATATTTCATTTCTTGTAGCATTTCCTTTCATATTGGAGCCCACGCTTTTATTTTTGTAGACATGATTAATTGTAAGAAAATCCTGATGTATCTCGAAAAATTATTTTGTACTTTTTAATGCATTTTAATAAAAGCGTTTTAAAATTTTTTAATTTTTTCATTTTATACTTTTTAGTTTTGACAGAAATTTTAACCGATTTATGATTGTAACAAAAAAATTGAACGTGATATCCTATCGAGCTAAAGAAGGCTTGAAAAAATCCGTAGAGTTATTAACTTCTACCGACCCAAAGAAGGTAGGAAAAATCTGAAGAGTTTCATACAAATCCTGAGATACTGGGAGAGGTCACTGTAGGGTCACTAGAGGTCACTGCTAACCTATTGTTCATGTAAGGTTGTATTGTCACCGGGATTGAGTAACCATGCAAAATTTCAAGTCCATCGGACGAAGAGAACAGATCGAAAATTGAGTTACAAGATTTGACCCAAACAGACACAGATGAAGGAGTCAAGTTAAAATAAGGCATGAAAAAAAATGTAAAACATGCATCTATTAAAATGCACTAAAAAGTAAAAAAAAAAACGATTTTTTGAGGTACACCAGGATTTTCTTACAATTAATCATGTCAACAAAAATGTGTGGCTGCCAAACATGGAAGGAAATGCTACAAAGAAAAAAAAATTCATGTAGCATTTCCTTCCATGTTTGGCACCCACCGCTTTATTTTTGTAGACATGAT
>NC_089796.1:34284163-34289163 GCF_040412425.1 Macrobrachium rosenbergii | reverse complement strand
TTGACTTCTTCCTCTGGATCGATGCGACACCCAGTTCCGTACCTCCGATTCTATGAACATTTAAAAGTCAGTCACTGACTTTGGCCGAATGACGTCACTGCGAGCCCTCCAGCAGGTGATTCCCGGGTAGCAAGGCGCACAGGAGGGCGAGAGGAATGTGAGCAGGAGCGAAGAGAGTACACTGAAGGGTCCAAGTTAGCGATTGAAAGAATTCTTGTCTTGAGAGGCACTCGATTTGCGTAAGTTATCTCAGTGGATCTGAGTGTTGTATTTATTTGATATCAGTGGAACTATATGTTGTATTTATGGATTTTTTTTCTATGGATCTAAATTTTGTGTTTATAAATATGATGATTTCAGTGGATTTAAATGTTGTATTTATGGATTTTATTTCAATGGATCTAAATTTTGTGTTTATAAATATGATCTCAGTGGATCTAAACGTTGTATTTAGGGATTTGACCTTAGTGGATCTAAATGTTATTTTTATGGATTTTATCTCAATGGATGTAAGTGTTGTATTCATAAATCTTATACTTGTATCAGTGCATATAAACATTGTATTTATAAAGTTTATCTCACTGGGTCTAAATTTTGTGTTTATAAAGATTAAGCTGGCCTTATGTCGGTATAGTTCTTAGTCCAACAGCAGTCCGTATCATCTACAAGTCAATATATTTTGCTAATACAAAAATAAATTCAGATTTACTGTCACAATGTTTTCCTGCTAATCTAAATTTATTTCCGTATGATATTGACCCCAGAACATTTCGCCATGGCATTTTTGGTTGGAGGACGTCGAACTAGAAGTACTAGCAACCACCTGGCCCACTTCCACAAAATCTCACCACAAAACTCTTCAGCTGCCTGACTTGCCCGCAATCTCTTGGGTCACGGATATTATGGACCTTTCGTAACTGAACCTCTTTTACAGTATTAGATTAAGAAATAATAATAATAATGATAATAATAATAATAATAATCCTATGAGTCATATATCTTACTCCGAGTCAATGTCTCCCCGCAGTAATCACCACCGGAAACATTTGCTGAGGGCAAATGCTTTTGAATCATTGCCAAATCATTATCAAATCTCTGATTGTCAGAGTACTCTCTCTCTCTCTCTCTCTCTCTCTCTCTCTCTCTCTCTCTCTCTCTCTCTCTCTTAGAATTCCAGAAATGCCTGAACATTTCCCATTTGGAAATCACCTCCGACGCTCACCACATGGTGTCACTAGGGGACTATGTCTGGCATTCGAACCTTTACCCATCATTTCTTTCTTTTCTTTTTTGGCGGAGAAAAATCAAAATGAATTGAATTTAAGGAATTTGAATAATGCCAATCTTGGGAGAAAAGGCTTGGTCACTAGAGAATTTCTGTTCGCTAGGGACTATGGGATTTTTTCACCAAAAGGATTAAAGAATTTTTGTCCAATCTCCAAATTCCATATTACGTAACCTTTTGCGCCAAGAATACCACACGGTCAGAAATGTTCCGAAAGAATAGTCTTAAATTAAAAGTTAAAAAATTTTTGCGAAAGGACTGAGAAAGGTATGGAAATTAAAGTGCTTCATGGACTTGTATTCTAAGCATATAGGAATGTAGAGAACTGTAAGTTCTGGAAATAAACCTCATGGAAGACTGTTTCTGTCGGTTGATCTTCGAGTTCACAACATTCAGATCAGTGAATTGTGAAATCTGATTATTTTCATTTCGCGGTATAGACCAATTGATATTCTTGGGACGATGGCGGGCAGAAGACGAAAACTTAAGTTTTCGTATAATAATCTGAAAATTCAGACTTAAAAACAGCTGCTGGAATTTCTGCAACTGGAAGAATCACAACTCGCTCATTACTGCCAGTGTGGCTTTCTCACTTACTCCACTTGCTTACGGTCCTTAGTGAAGCCAGTTGCCCCTTCAGCAAAACTCATCAGTCCAGTCATGTGGATCTTCAATGTCCTGTGGTTGTCGACCTCCAACGAGGCTGTGGTCTTTTTATTGTATCTTAAGTCTACCCACTGGTGCTCTTTGTCAAACACCACTCATTATTACCAGCCATCTAAAATCGACATTCAGATCAAGCATTTCGCTGCTCTTCCTTCAGAGCCTCTTCAAGAAATTACCAAGAGTTCTAGGCACGGCTTGTTTTGTGGCAGGGATCAACTTGTTTCTGGGAAGGACGGTCAAGGAATTATTTCAAAAGGGTCGCAGATGAGCATCATATTGCTAAGCCATTTCATGGCAGCAACAGACGTAGGCTCTCTCTCTCTCTCTCTCTTTTATAGATACACACGCACACACACGTGCGCGCACACGCACACGCACGTACGCAAAGGGACCATTCAACAAGAGTGAGTTCGTTCGAAGGCCTGAGAGATCCTCAGGTATTGCTGGTCACCTCGTTATAAGACGATTTGTACTCGCGGATGACTTTTGTTGTATTGAGCCTGCAATATGGTCTCTTACACGTCAGCAAATTTTCTGAAGGATTCATTCAGATACAAAGGCCGATGGGACGGAAAACTTAATGTCTTGATATAATTTTAATATATTCTGAGCTCGTCAAAGCGCATTCGAATTAGCACCAGCAGAAGAGGGACAGCAGGGACATATACCGAACATTTGAGAGAAAAGATTCAGATGAAAACCAAGAAATTAAGAAGTCCGGACTTGAGACCGAATATAGCGATGGCGTCGAGTATCCGAGATACAGCAAAATGTGAAACCCAATTTTTGCAAAATGTTACGTTTAACGAAACAGGCAACCAGCGGTCCTTATTCAACGCCGGCCCGACGAGAATAAGATACCTGAAGGGGAAGGAATGTGGGTGGACTTTAACCCAGGAACACGGAAGCAGGAAGAAAAAAAGAGTTAAGTATATTTTAGTTTAACCAGACCACTGAGCTGATTAACGGCTCTCCTAGGGCTGGCCCGAAGGATTAGATTTACTTTACGTGGCTAAGAACCAACTGGTTACCTATTGTGGAATCCGAACCACATTATGACGAGAAATTAGTTTCTATCACCAGAAATAAATTCCTCTAATTCTTCATTGGCTGGTCGGAGAGTCGAAGCAGGAAGAGACTACCAAAGCTTGGTAGTAGAGGAAAACAACTATGCGGACAAAGACGTATAATAAGAGAAACGGAAATAAAAAGCGAAAAAAAAAAATACAGCATTACTCTGAAATAAAAAGAGACTGCTTTCTAACAGGTCGGGCCAAGAACGCGAAAACGCTCTATTTACCCTATACAGATAAATCGTGTAACACCCTAACACACTAATGAGTTCTCCAAGAGAGAGAGAGAGAGAGAGAGAGAGAGAGAGAGAGAGAGAGAGAGAGAGAGAGAGAGAGCCTTTAACCTTTTAGACAAATTCGTAGTTATGGAAAAGGAAAATTTATTATTCTTCATCTGGTTTGCTGCGATTGTTATGCTGTACACTCATCATCGCAAGACAAAAATAACTTTTTGACATTTTCTATTAAAGAACAGACAGGACGAACAAACATCTGATATGAAATATTTCGGGCTACTTAAGATAAACATATCTCGGTTCCCACTGTGAAAATAAGCATAACAAAGGAACAACCCTAAAATGATTAATCGTTTCATCTTTCTTCGTTATTTTGTTGTCATTTGTTGTTTGCACAGAAGTAATATAGCGTATTTTTCTTAGATAGTTTTGCTTCCGAGAGGAAACAGAAGTGGCGCATTTTTGAGACTAATTTTCTAAAAGGTTTTACCTTCGAAACTCTGGTACGAAGCATATAATCCTCCTTTGTTGGATAAAAAAAGTGGAGCAATTATTTTTCTCATTCTTTTCTATTACCTTTGTAACAAAGAATTACAGGAGTCATGTTTTTAAATGTAGCTCTAATCATAATATCAATTTTAGTAGGTAGCATAGATCCCGAATTTTACTTTGTATTTTTGTTGGAAGATAAATTGCATTCGTTTTATTTCTCATCATTTGTATGATTTTTGAAAACTTCAGTGTACCATGATAATTGTTTCATAATATCATTTATCATTTGTACGAAATATGTTACTAATCTGAAATAATTTCTTGCTACCGCAGTTATTATGACGAAGTCGTTTCCGAGAAAATATAATGTAAACAGAACGTTCCTTAGCAACAACGACAGTAAAGGTCATGAGCAAACAGCGTGCATAGCCGAATGCAGTAAGAACGATGTACTTTCGTGACTTTGTCTTCGGTTCGTGTCAAGTATGAAAGAGATTCTAGATTCCCTGACTGATAATTGAAGTGGAATGGTGGATGATTAAATGCTTACTTGACATTCATAAGCTTGAATGATTCATCAAAGATGGCTCTTTAAAGCTTAACGGTAAAAGCTTGAAATTTACAATCCTGACTGAAGTTCTAGGAGTAACTCAACAAACTTAGCAATCATAAGCTTGAATTGAGAGAAAAAGGCATGTAAAGAAGCTTAGCTTGAAAGATAAAGGTCATTCTGGAAGCTCAGCTTGAAAAGCTTGCCAAATATGAAACTGACTGAGGCGGCAAAGGTGGTTCAACATACTTAGCTAAAAATGGTTTTCTAATCACAGAGGTAACTCTCACAGCCTAGCTGAACATGTTGAAAAACACTGGCATGAGAGCGACGAAGGTCACTTAATGCTTAGATGAGGCATTTTGACAGTCATAAGCTGGTCTGTGGCGACGAAGGCGACTACTGACTTCGGTGGAAAAGCTTAACGATTCACAAGCGCTGCAGGGACAAGGTGAGTAACCAATTCCTGTCATACAGTAGAGGGGGTCTAAAGATAATATAAGCTCTAAGAGCCTATTTACTATTTACAAATGTAACCCGGGAAGGGTCACTTTGTCACAGCCACATGATGAGCTAGTGAAGCGGAAGTTGGCGCAGCCGAGTTGGACACGGAAAAAAGATGAAAAATTGACACAATATGTAAACAATAAATATGATGAAACTAAAACGTTATATAAAGGGAACCTGGCAAGTACACA
>NC_089796.1:34274163-34276663 GCF_040412425.1 Macrobrachium rosenbergii | reverse complement strand
ACATATGGCTTACTATCTGGAAATGAATACTGTGGGGTTAAGACGACACTGACAGCAAAGGGGGTGGGGGTGGGAAGGGGGTGACATGGAAAAATAATTGAAAACAACAGATATTAGTGTCTAATCATAGTTTTAAAGGTCGCTGAGATGAATGATGACAGTCCTGATGCCCTTTAAGTCCAAGTTCAGCCCCAGTAGGAAATGGGGGGAGAAGGGGTGAAAAATAAAATGCTGAAAATGACAGATATTAGTGTCTAATCCATAGCTTTTGAGATTGCTGAGATGAATAGTAACACTCTTGATGCCCTTCAAGTCTAAGGACAGCCCCGATAGGAATGGGGGCGTGAGAAGGGGTGAAATATAAAATGTCAAAAATGCTGGGCACTGTAATTGAAGCAACTATCCTAATAGGGAAGGGAGAGGGTGAGAAAGAGAGAGTGAGAGGGAGAGGAATTGAGAGAGAGATTAGATGGGGTGTTAGGGGGGAGAGAGAGAGAGAGAGAGAGAGAGAGAGAGAGAGAGAGAGAGAGAGAGAGAGAGAGAGAGAATTTTTTGGTTGTCATTCAGAGTTTTCCTGGGCAGCATTGGGTTAGTCAGCTAGTATATATATATATATATATATATAAATTATACACACACACACACACACACACACACACACACACACACACACACATATATATATATATATATATATATATATATATATATATATATATATATATATATATATATATATATATCACTAAGTCCCACGTATATAAGGTGAGTGAAAACCAGGACTTTGAACAAGTACTTTCCGTACTTTATTCTACATTTTTTCAAGTTCACACTGAATACAAAAGAAGTTGACAGAGATTTATATACAAAAACAGAAGGTGGGGGCAGTTTTACAGTTTGTTAATCTGGGCTTCATGTTCTTTAAACAAAAAAGACAGGGACAAAGGATCAAGGGATAATCCTAGGTGGAGATTAACATTCCAGGTGGAAGTAGCTTCAATGAACACAGTCTCCAGTAGATTTCTTTTTGATGGTCGTTGACCTTGTAGATAACTGTTGACTTATCTCAATTCATTGTATGGCCTGTCTTAAGCCAATGATCCACAATGCCATTACTTGATAAGCCTCTTGAGATGGCATATCTGTGTTGGGAGCTACTTACTTCTAGTCCTTTTGATGCTTGACCAATATAAATCTTATTACATTCTTTGCAAGGAATATTGTATACAGTGTTATTTGAATTGGGTGGGCTATTCTTAATTAGAGAAAGTGTCAATGATTGGCCCATCCTTACCGTACATGTACAGATTAATCAAAACCCATAAAAGAGATTTTCCTATCCGGCTCATTATCAGTTTAACCAGTTCTATTAGTTGTAAACTTTCTAAATATCTAGTTAAGTTACTGTCACCTATTCTGGGTACTATTTCAAAACTCTGTTGATTTCTGTGCTAGGCTTTCCCGTATTGAATTATTCAGTACCGACAGATTAACCAGTTTTGATGTGACATCTTTATTTACTAAAGTTCCTTTTGATGACTTACTTCAATATTTATCACAACATTTGGACTTGTATAATCTAGAATTACCTACCAATGTTATTATCAGTTTGATATCCCTTTGAATAAAAAATTGTAAATTCACTTTCAGTTGTAATTTTTATGAACAAATATTTGGTATGATTATGGGGAACTTTCTTTCGACATTTTGTCTAATATTTACATAGAATTCCTTGAGTCTAGACTTATTCCAAGCCATCTACTCTCTAAGGTGCTTTGGGTTGGATATGCAGACGATTGTTTTTGTATTGTAAAAGAAAATGTAAATATTCCTGATTTCTTGCAAACAATTAATAATCTTGTATCATCAATAAAATTCACAATAGAATATGAAGAAAATACTTGTATACTATTTCTGGATGCCTTAGTTATTAGAAATAACACCAATTTTTTTAAGGTATATAGGGAAACCTATCAATAATCTGTCATATATTCATTTTTACTCAAACCATGCTAAACAAATTAAGGTGTCAACATTTTCTAGTATGTATCTTAGAGCTCTTAGAATGAGTAGTCCTGAATTTTTGGAAGAGGAGTTTAAAATTAGTGATAAAACAGGAGATTCATTATGTTACCCTCCATATTTTTTAGAACTTTGTAAAAATAAAGAAAAAAAGGCATATTACAATCCAACCAGTGTTAACAAAAAATTTAAAAATATTCTCTGTTTACCATTTCATCCTAATTTCATTCTTTCAGTGCCCATTTTAAAGACTGTTGATATTAACTTAGTATTTAAATATAATAATATTTTGAGAAAGAAACTAATTAAGAATGGCCCACCCAACTCGAACAATATTGTATACAGTATTCCTTGCAAAGAATGTAATAAGATTTATATGGGTCAAACATCAAAATGACTAAAAGTATATATATATATATATATATATATATATATATATATATATATATATATATATATATATATATATATATATATA
>NC_089796.1:34269163-34271663 GCF_040412425.1 Macrobrachium rosenbergii | reverse complement strand
CAGTACCTCCATCTGTTACCGTTTTCCTGAACAGCAAAGATGCCTATCATCACGAACGGCAGACCCGTCAACCTGTGCATCGACAACGCGGAGACAGGAGACAGCGCCATCGCCCGCGAGATGGATATCGAACTCACAGAAAATGTAGCTCGTTCAGGAAGGACTGGGAAAAAATCGCGAAACAGGCCCCAGGATGATGGTGTGAATACTGAAGACTGCAATGAAGCAACCAACATAGATATGGTGATGCGGTGGGCGGACAGTCTTGGGGCGTATGAGTGCGTGCTCATATGGGCGTGGGTGGTGCCCGTGTGCTTGTTGGCGCCCTGCGCTTTCATGAATATTTTGCTGATGACCTATCTGCCACCGCATCACTGCACTCCGCCTCCGGTGCCACCAAATATTACTATGGCTGCGTGGCTCAACATCACAATTCCCAGGTGGGGCCATTTTCCAAATTTTCATCATTTTATCATGTATATATGTAAAGTATGTTTATGATCATTGTGTTTTCAATACACCTAAAATATAGTGCGTCAGTAAGTTACTAGCTACATCAAGATCCACACAGAAACTCTTGTCACTAGGAAGCCTTTGATTCTATTAGCGCTTCATCTGAATATAAAGAATTGATTTAAAATGGTAGTCATATTGCTGATACATCAATACTGAAGTAAAACTCTTAAACTTTTTTTCATGTTTTTCGGCTTTAACTTGATTTACCATTTGTTAATGCTTTACAAAGAGTGATGTTTGAATTAACGGCATTACAACCGAGTTACTAGGGGTCAGATATTACCTCACACAGACACTCTCTCTTTTGCGATATCTTCACTTATATATCACTTTAAGCTTTAGAATTTTATAGTCTCCTCAGAATATAACGCACAGATCGACGGTAGAACAACACCGTCGATCTGCACGTTATATTCTGAGAAGACTATAACAAACAGGAAGTTCCCATCTGACTGATTTACAATGACATAATTATAGTGCTCACTGCTACTTGTAATAATACCACTATTATTGTAAATAGTAGTGTTAAAATCTCTATTTTTTCTGGTAATAATAATCAATATTAGTTGTTGTAGTGTCAGTAAAAGATACAGAAGAAGCAACTGTAACATCAGGACGCTTATTTATTTATTTTTTTTTTCTGAAAGAAGCGATAACGGTAACTTCGAATCCTGCTCTATGTACGACTACGTCAATATATCAAACACGAGCTCATCCTTGGGCGCTACCGGAGATGACAGTGACCTTGGCGGACGATACCAGATGGCAGCGCTGAGTTGGAGGACCCACCATCCAGACGACCACCCTCCCAACGTGACCACAGGTGAGTCGCACAGACAGACAGACAGACATCCACGTACAGACTCTTTATACCAACTATGATTTTTATGCTCATGGGCAGGCTGCACGATGGTGATGAAAGAAGGAGTTATTGTTAAAGGAAGACTTGAAGGACAGGTTGGAGAACTGAACGAAGAGTTATGGACACTGATTTCTAAAAACCCAATTCATTTCAACAACTATAAACCTTAGCTGTGTAAGGCAAGGGCCAATGGATCATAATGTTTGAGAAATGGATCCATAATAAGAGAGTAATCTTCTTCATATGAAAGACGCAAGAACCAAGAACGGAAGATGGACACACACACACACACACACACAAGCTAGCAATGAATGCGTCGTACAGCGAAAGGGCGACAAGTGACTGAGCGAGCGATTCGGACACTTTTTTTTTTTTTTTTTTAAATCAGATGCTGATCGGACCGATAGCTAGATGTCTTCATTTAGCAGAGGCCTGAAGAGAACGTGTAAAAACTGTGATAAAAACAAGTTGTCTAGTTATACGGTAGGCTATTTTTTCCTCTTACTTTATTTCCTCTTTTCTTTATAGAAAACTAATTACTTATTAGCAGTACATTTTATGAGAATATTTTTTATACCCACTTATTTAATGTATTCTGATTATCTTTGATACTGTGTGTGTGTGTGTGTGTGTGTGTGTGTGTGTGAGAGAGAGAGAGAGAGAGAGAGAGAGAGAGAGAGAGAGAGAGAGAGAGAGAGAGAGAGAGAGAGAGAAGGAATTCTACTTCCTTTAGTAAACAAACGACGATCGACTTTTTCCATTTTCCCTCTGTCGACTAAGTCAGTTTTCTCCTAGATATAACTAATTTTTGCCTTTTCGTTAGGTTACATCCTTTTACAAGTGTCTTTCCAAACATTGCTCTTCAAGAACTAATCCACCTATTCATTATGTATTTAAACTTTAGCAATGAAATAAAAAAATCCCATATAATGGTCCTTCGCCGTGGTAGCTGTGTGCTTCTTGTACTCTTGTTTATACAAGTCTTGTATAAACAAATAGGTACGTTGTGCTGGGTCATTGTACCCTATCCACGGGGGCACAAAAAAAAAAAAAAAAAAAAACAATTCAACAAATTGGCTAGATAATCTTCATGTTTGCGTAGCCAAGGGCCATTATATGTGT
>NC_089796.1:34249163-34264163 GCF_040412425.1 Macrobrachium rosenbergii | reverse complement strand
GGGATTGGATAATGGACAACCTGCTCTATTACTAACTCCTTGATGAGAGGAGATTTGGACTTTCAGCAGCCTCCTGGTACAACTGATGTAAATGCCAAGATCACATCTAGGACAATTATATTTTTGCTTAATTTTAAACTTAACCCCCCACCTTTGGTCCATAGTGTCCCCAAATTATATTTGTATGCAAGATTTCTCTTTTTTACATGACAATAGATTTCAGAAAAAAATGTATCAGGCTATTCTGCGGACAATTACCCACTCTAAATATTAAGTTAATCCCAATAAACCCACCAGCCATTGGATCTTTTTTCCATGCCAAGGACAAGATTAGCCCCTTGTTCACTTCTGGTGTGATTTACAAATATAATTGTCCTAGGTGTGATCTTGGCACTTACATTGGTTGTACCAGGAAGCTGCTAAAAGTCAAAATCTCCTCTCATCAAGGAGTTAGTTCTAGAATTGGCAATCGATTTTCCAATCCCGAGCAGTCCAGTATAAGAAATCACAGCAAAATTTGTAAGACACATATACAGTACACTAGATGCTAATGATTTTAGTACAGTGGGAAGAACCCAATATGTAGAAGAATTAACTACACTTGAATCTATTATAATTGAATCAACTCTCCCTACCCTTAATCACCAATAAACTTCCACCCAGCTGTTCATCGCTTAATGTACCTGCTGTAACCTCTTTGTTTATACTTCCTCCTCCCTCCCGCTGACCGCCCCCCCCTGCAATGGTTGTCTGTGTCAGTTTGCTTTACACTACCGGTGTGGGTAGGTGTCTTTTGCTTTTCATGTTGGCCCTGGCCTTCTTCTCCAGTTCTGTTCTATTTTTAAATACTTTCTTAAAAATCTTTTAAGTGTTTTTAAGGTTGTCCTTTTTTTTAATTGTCCTTTAACATGGTGTTAACAAGTATATAATGTGTATACCTTTTACTGTTTATGCACAATTGCTGTTAAGTTCATTGCTTTTTCAGCCTGGAAAATGTATCAAGCGATACAAAACGTTGGCGTATTATTAAATGGATAAAGAAAAAAGAACTCCTTTCTGTTATTCCAATTTTTCTATATATATGTGTATATATATATATATATATATATATATATATATATATATATATATATATATATAAACATATATCTATCTATCTATCTGTCTATCTATCTATCTATTTATCTATCTATCTATTTATCTATACATATGTACTAGCTGACCAACCCAGTGCTGCCTGGAAAAACTCTGAAGGATTCAAAAAAATTTTCTTCCACCTCCTTGTGCTAACTGTCCATTTTATCCAGAAATTACTGTACTGACTGTCCCTTTTATCCAGATATTACTGTTATAATTGTCCCATTTATCCATGTATTACTCTGGTTACTGTCCTGTTTCTCCACAAATTACTGTATTAACTATCCCTTTATCCAAATATTACTGCTCTGACTGTCCCATTTATCCATATATTACTGATTTGACTGCCCCTTTTATCCAGGTATTACTGTACTGACTATTACATTTATCCAGGTATTACTGTAGTTACTGTCTTTTTTATCCAGGTGTTACTATAGTGACTGTCCCATTTATCCAGGTGCTACTGTAGTTACTGTCCTATTTAACCAGATTTTACTGTAGTGACTGTCCCATTTAACCAGGTATTATAGTGTTGACTGTCCCTTTTATTTAGGTATGACTATACTGAATGTCCCATTTACCCTGGTATTACTGCAGTGACTGTCCCTTTTATCCAGGTATTAGTATAGGGTCTGTCCCACTTATCCAGGTATTTCTGTGCTGACTGTCTCATTTATCAAGATGTTACTGTGATGAATGTCCTTTAATCCATGCATTACTGTGCTGACTTTCCCATTTATCCTGATATTACTGTGCTTACTGTCCCTTTTATCCAGGTATTACAATAGTGACTGTCCCATTTACTCAGGTATTATTGTGTTAACTGTCTCATTTATCCAGGTATTACTGTGCTGGCTGTCCCTTTTACCAAGTATTACTGTGCTGATGGCCCTTTTATCCAAATATTACTGTGCTGTCTGTCCTTTTTATCCAGGTATTACTGGGGTGAATGTTCCATTTATCCAGGTATTACTGTGCTACCTGTCTCTTTTATCCATTTATTACTGTGCTGACTGTCCCTTTTATCCAGGTATTACTGTTGTGACTGTCTATTTTATGCAGATGTTACTGTGTTGACTGTCCCTTTATCCTGGCATTGCTATTCTGTCTGTCCCTTTTATCCAGGTATTATTGTAGTGACTGTCCCTTTTATCAAGGCATTATTGTGGAGACTGTCATTTTTATCCAGATATTACTGTGGTGACTATCCCATATATCCAAGTATTGTTGTGGTGGCTGTAATATTTCTCCAGGTATTAATGAGCGGACTGTTCCTTTCATCCAGGTGTTATTACTGTGGTGAATGTCCATTTTATCCAGATATTACAGTGTTGACTGTCCCTTTTCTCCAGGTATCACTGTGGCGACTGTCCATTTTATTCAGATATTACTGTTGTGACTGTCCCATATATCCAAGTACTAGTTGACCAACTCGGCGCTGCCTGGGAAAACTCTGAAGGGCTAAAAAAATTTTCCTACACCTCCTTGTGATGACTACATTTCATCCAGAAATTGCTGTACTGATTGTCCCTTTTATCCAGATATTACTATTTTGACTGTCACATTTATCCATATATCACTGATGTGACTGTCCCTTTTATCCAGGTATTACTGTACTGACTGTCCTATTTATCCAGTCATTACTGCACTGGCTGTCCCTTTTATCCAGGTATTACTCTAGTGACTGAACCATTTATCCAGGTATTACTGTGCTGATTGTCCCATTTATCAAGGTATCACTCTGGTGACTGTCCCTTTCATCCAGGTATAACTGTTCTGTCTGTCCCATTTATCCAGGTATTGCTGTTCTGACAATCACTTTCATGCAGACATTACTGTAGTGACAGTCCCATTTATCCCTTTATTATTGATGTGACTGTCTCCTTTATCCAGGTATTACTATACTGACTTTCCTTTTTATCCAAGTATTACTGTAGTGACTGTCCCATTTATCCAGGTCTTACTGTGATAAATGTCCCATTTATCCAGGTATTACTGTAGTGATTGTCCCTTTTAGCTAGGTAATATCATAGCGACTGTCCCATTTATCCATGTATTACTGCATGTCTTTCCCTTTTATCAAGGAATTACTATGGTGACTGTCCCTTTTATCCAGAAGTTACTGCACTAACTGTCATTTTATCCAGATATTACTATGCTGACTGCCCATTTATCCAGATATTACTGTGGTGGCTGTCCCAGTTATCTAGGTATAAGAGAACTGACTGTCCTTCTTATCCAGGTATTACTGTACTGACTCTCTTTTACACAGGTATTACCGTAGTGTTCCATTTATCCAGTTATTACTTCGTGACTATCCCATTTATCGAAATGTTAATGTGGTGACTGACCCATTTATCCAGGTATTACTGTGCTTACTTTCCCTTTTATCCTGGTATTACTGTAGTGACTGTCCATTTTATCCAGACATTACTATGGTGACTGTCCCCCAGGTATTACTAAGGTGAATGTCCCATTTATCCAGTCATTGCTGTTTTGTCTGTCCTTTTTATCCAGGTATTAGTGTGCTGACTGTCCCTTTCATTATTGTGGTTCTGTCTTTTTATTCAGATATTACTGTGGTGATTGTACCATATAACTAGGTATTAGTGTGGTGACTGTCCCATTTATCCAGGTATTGCTGTGCTGACTGTTACTTTTATCCAGGTGGTATTACTGTGGTGACTATCCATTTTATCAAGGTATTACCATACTGTCTGTCCCTTTATCCAAGAATTACTGTTCTGGCTGTTCCCTTTTTCCAGGCACTACTGTGGTGACAGTCCATTCTATCCAGGTTTTACTATGATGACTATTTTATCCAGACATTATTGTGGTGACTGTTCCCCAGGTATTACTGTGCTGACCGTCTCTTTTATCCAAATATTAATGTAGTGTCTGTCCTTTTTATCCAGGTATTACTGTGGTGACTGTCCATTTTATCCAGACATTACTTAACCACATAAGATATAAAGGGAAGGGGGAAGGTGGATGGAGGACGGGGAAGGGGAAGGGTAAGGGAGTACAAGTATGAAACCTGCTCTATTATCTAAGTTAGGTCACATTTGATCAAGACTTTCAAGCAGTTACCACATAAGTTACAAATGGAAGGGGGAAGGGGGATAGGGGAAGGGAAATTGGGTAAGGATTCAAAACCTACCCTATTATCTAAGTTGGGTCAAATCATGGCCACTTGCCAAATTTTGTCTAAATTGGTCAACATGTTATCAGATAAGTTACAAAGGGAAGGGGAAGGGGTTAAGGGGAAGGGAAAGGGGTATGGGTTTGAAACCTACAGCAATATCTAAGTTGTGTCAGACGATAGCCATGTGTCAAATTTTGTCTAGATCGGTCAAGCAGTTACCACAAGTTATAAAGGGAAGGGGGACGGGGAAAGGGGGAAGGGGAAAGGAAGGGCTTATGGGTTTGAAACCTACCCTACTATCTAAGTTGGGTCAAATAATGGCCACTTGCCAAATTTCGTCTAGATCAGTCAAACGGTTACTACATAGGTTACAAAGGAAATGGGAAGGGGAAGGGCTAGGGGTTACGGGTTTGAAACTAACCCTTTTGTCTAAGTTGGGTCAAATTTTGTCTAGATCGGCCAAATGGTAACAACATAAGTTACAAAGGAAGGGGTAAGGGGATTGGGGAAGGGGAAGGGGTACAGGTTTGAAACCTACTCTATTATCAGATTCGGGTCAAATGATGGCCTCTTGCCAAATTTTGTCTAGATTGGTCAAGCAGTTACCACATAAGTTACAGAGGGATCTGGGGGTGGGGGAAGGGGAAGGGAAGTGGGTACGGGTTTGAAACCTCCCCTGTTTTCTAAGCAGTGTCAAATGATGGCCATGTGACAAATTTTGTCTAGATTGGTCAAGCAGTTACCACATAAGTTACAAATGAAAGGGGGAAGGGGGATGGGGGAATGGAAGGGGAAGGTGGTATGGGTTCAAAACCTACCCTATTATCTAAGGTAGGCCAAGTGACGGCCACATGCCAAATTTTGTCTAGATCGGTCAACTGTTTACCAAATAAATTTCAAAGGGAAGGGGGAAGTAAGATGGGGAAGGGGAAGGAAGGGAAGGGAGTACAGATTTGAAACCTACCCTATTATCTAAGTTGGGCCAAATGATGGCCAGTGCCAAATTTTGTCTAGATCGGTCAAGCAGTTACCAAATAAGTTACAAAGGGAAGGGGGAAGAGGAGGGGAAGGGGAAGGAGGAGAGGTTATGGGTTTGAAGCCTGCCTTATTATCGTTGGGTCAAATGATGGCCACTTGCCAAACTTTGTCTAGATTGGTCAACATGTTATCACATAAGTTACAAAGGAAATTGGGATGGGGTAAGTTGTGTCAAATGATGGCCATGGGCCAAATTTTGTCTAGATAGGTCAAGTGGTTTGGATTTCTATAGAGCACAAACACACAAACAAACATAAAACCATTCACTTTTTTATATAAGATATATATTATATATATATATATATATATATATATATATATATATATATATATATATATATATATATATATATATATATATATATACACACACACATACATACACATATATACACTTGTCACTACAAAGCCTTAAGATCCAAGTGCAAGAAATATGAAGATATTATGATGTCTGGTAATGGAAACGAACCCTGGTTGCCGACCAGACCACGTGGTCAGGTCGGCAATGTGACCTAGTTGTGATTATGGAACCCGGGTTCATTTCCCACTACCGGACATCGCAATATCTTCATATTTCTTGCACTTGGATCTTAAGGCTTTGAAGTGACACGTATCCAAAAAAAAAGCAAAAGAATTCGAGAAGTTAAGAGGGCATTGTGGCTATTACAATTACATAGCTATCCGTCTATCTATCTATCTATCTATTTATCTATATATATATATATATATATATATATATATATATATATATATATATATATATATATATATAAAATATATATAATGTATTTTACTGTAATAATATTTATGTTAGAGATATGAAGATAAGAAGGCCCAACGTTCAAATAGTGTTTTATGGGCCTTCTTATCTTCATATATATATATATATATATATATATATATATATATATATATATATATATATATATATATATATATATATATATAGATAGATAGATAGATAGATATATATAGCCAAAAAAACGATAGTCAGTATCAAATTTATTTTACTGTGGAAACGCCCACCCCAAAGGAAATTACATATGTTAAGTCCGCCTACGCTGATCAGGAGTAAACCAAAATATAATGAAGATGAGTCGAAAAAGAGATTTGCACATTTTATTATCAGCCACCGTCCCATCCAAAATATTTGAAATTATGAAAAATAAATAAGATAATTTCTAGATTCTCTATAAGTATTCCTAAATATCTGGTAAATAATTTATATTTTTTACTTATGAAATCCCCTTGGGGATGTAAGAAAAATCATAAATTTTGTTATCCAAGCCTTCAAACAATCCACACCTCACTACTCAGGTGGAAAAATTCTAAAACAGGAATTTTTCTTAGTCAACCTTGACTGTTTTCCGTACCTAAAAAAAAAAGAGAATTCAAAATCTGATTATAGTATTTTTAAGCCTTTCTCTCTGGATAGACTATATCAATGTAGCTTATTTCGGTGGTAGTTCTTTTTAAACATCTCGTAAAAAAAGAAAAACGAGACTTTTATTCGAAAGCTTTATTTAATCCGACATCCATGGTCTCGACAGGCCCCATATAATATTTGTACCTCCATAATTCTAAAAAAAAAAAAAAAAAAACGGAGCGATAACGAATACCTTTGTCTTTACAGACAGTTGCTCACCATATAAATCTGAAATTCCTCGAGAGCACCGCGTATTACTGGGAAAATGTACGGAATTATAGTTTTTAATCATCGTGGTTAAAACCTGTTTCATCGCAGTTTTCTGTGAGCTACTTCCTATAGAATTTTTAGATCTACATTCTTTGAAGGCTTCGTGTTTCTCTTGAGAGAAAAGGGTATTGCTCTTTTCTTTAGATTACGCTCTGTTTGTGGGCATAGGTTGAATGAGTTACAATATGAAGAAAATGTTTTTATTTTCCTTTTAGTTCCTATAAGAAAATATTGGCAGCATGATATAAACAGGTATTCAAGAATTTAAAGCAAATGTGTATCAGGGGATTAACATTAGTATGAAAGCCTGATTGTCACTATTATTTTTAGTTTTCTATAAAAGAAAACTATTGATATGGCTTTGTCTGTCCGTCCTCACTTTTCTGTCCGCACTTTTTCTGTACGCCCTCAGATCTTAAAAAAATACCGAGGCTAGAGGGCTGTAAATTAGTATGTTGATCATCCACCCTCCAATCATCAAACATACCAGATTGCAGCCCTCTAGCCTCAGTAGTTTTTATTGTATTTAAGGTTAAGGTTAGCCATGGATCGTGCGTCTGGCACCGCTAGAGGTGTCAGCTGCCGACACATTCATTTGACCGCATCCGTGGAGTAACTGAGCGCTGCCCTGTTGCAGCTGAGAGCTTCATACTGCAGTACATCGAGAGTTTCTTACAGCATTTTTTTGTAGTTAGTGTTTTTACTGTTAAATTTTCAATTGTTATAATTAATGAAACCTTTTTTCCGCAAGTAACCAGTCTCCTTTTCTGAACTTCTACTGACAACTAGTTTGTAAAGTCATAAGATAACATAAAAGTTTTTTTATCTTTCTCAGATTTCAATGAGCCCTTAATAATCAGATGCCATAGGGGACGGTGAAGAATTATACCAGATATTCTTTTTTTATGTCATATTTTACAAGGTTACAGGTCAGTTAAAGGGCAATATTTTATTCAACCCATTTTTAAAAGTCAAAGGTTAATTTAAAGGCCAAAATTTTATTTTCCAATTTATTTTCCTCTTATTTTTATGAAAACTGTTATGTCTGTTAGCTTGGGATATGATATTATTTTCCAAATATTTTCTATCTTGATTCATTTATCAAGATTGAAGGTCCATTTGAAGTTCAAATTTTCTACCTTGATTCATTTATCAAGACTGAAGGTCCATTTGAAGTTCAGCATTTCGTTTTGTCTGATTTTAATGGAACTTTGCAAGAACGTTCTGTCAGAACTGGTGATTATTACCACTCACAGTTTTTGACATTGGCCCATTTTTCAAGTTCACAGATCACTTTAGAAGCTAACATTCATTTTTTCTGATTTAAATGGCACTTCTTAGGCAGGTACCCTCGGTAGTTTTCCTTAAACTACTGTTCAAGGTCACTGAACAGTTGAAAAATCACAGCTTTGTCATTTATTCTTCATGAGTCAGAACTGACAGCTAGACTCTGTTTACTATAAATCACTTGCTCATTATATCTTCCAAAACAGTCATTATCGACTCTACGTCTGTTTCCATTTATTTATAATTAATATTTCTCCTACAAAAAAATTTGTTACACCCTATGACATCAAAGAGTTTATAATGAACCATATGTTTTGGTGATTACATTCAATTGTAGTTGCAATATGTAATGACGGCATTAGATGAAAATCTAATCACTATGCTTTCATTATTACTATTATTACTTTTTTATTAACTATCATTATTGGGATTTTTTATTCATTAGTAAATAATAAAAATAATATTTTAAGGAGCGGCTCAGGAAGGTCTTACTTCTTGAGTTTTATTAGGCCACTATAATAATAATAATAATAATAATAATAATAATAATAATAATAATAATAATAATAATAATAATAATATTATTATTATTATTATTATTATTATTATTATTATTATTATTACTATTATTATTATTATTATTATTATTATCATACTAGCAAGTTTTCTATAATTGATAAGTCGCATCATTTTGTATTATGTTATAATTTTAGCTCCAGTATAATATTTGTTATTAATATCACATGATTACACAGGATCGGACGCAGGAAGGTCTTTCTTCTTCTCTCTCTGAAGGTGGCAATTCTGGGGTCAGTCTTCGTCTTCCTGCGGGACATGTGGTTTGTGCTCCGGGTTCGATTTGTCTTGTCGATGGGTCTGCCCGTCATCTACCAGATCGTCATCATCTCAGGTAAAGGGGAAAACTATCGGGAAAATTATATAAATGAAAAGGGATGTGCGCCTGAATGGGTCTGTAAATTTATGTGAGCCTTTAAGTCTCTGTATGTCTGTCCGTTTGTGACTAATAGCTGTTAGTGCCGATGTCTGCGCGCGAGACTAAAGGAGGTATGCATGGCCACAGGTCCCTGGGTGTCTACGCACCTTTGTGTACACATTCATAGTTACCTTCCTGTAAGCTCTTATAGGTCGATATACCTCCAGGTGCTGATATTTTCTTATATGTCTATAAATCTTGCAATTATCGTGGGTCTACAGGTCTACAGGTCTCTGTGTCTCTGTCTACCTGTTAGTTTCTCGGTTGTAAAACCTTCTAGGTGTATATAAGCCTCTAGTTGGGCATACAGGTTTCTAGGCATCTAAAGGTAGGCCTACTCATATTAACAGGTACCAGGTCACTATTTAAGTCATATATACGTCTCAGTGGGTATATAGCAGTCTCTTGGTGTCTACATACAGTAGGTTTTCACATTCTATAACGTATTCAGATCGCTCTAGTTCTTTGTTTACAGGTAGCTGTGTATACAAGTCTCTCTGTCTTCAGAAAACTTCGGGTGTCTATAGATCTGTAACGCCTTTAGGTTTCCGTGTCAATACGTCTCCTGGTGTCAACTGATTTTCGCAAATGTAAAGATCTTCTGCTGTTATCTGATTTTCTCGAAAGCAGAGGTCTCCTGGTGTCAACCGATTTTCGCAGTTGCAGAGGTCCCTTGGTGTTAACAGATTTTTGTGAATATAACGTTCTCCTAGTGACACATAATTTTCGCTAATGTAGATGTTTCTTGGTGTCAACTGGTTTTTGAGAATGTAAAGGTCTCCTAGAGTCAACTGATTTTTATGAACGCAAGGGTCTCCTGGTGTCAACTGATTTTTGCGATGTAATGGCCTCTTGGGGTCAACTGATTTTTGCGAATGCAGATTTCTCCTGGTGTTAATTGATTTTCGCGAATGGAGAGGTCTTCTTCTGTCAACTGATTTTTTTGAATGTAAAGATCTCTTAGTGTCAGCTAGTTTTCGTGAATGCTTAGGTCTCTTGTGTCTACTGATTTTCACGAATGTAAGTCTCCTGGTGCCAACTGATTTTCGTGAACGCAGAGGTTTCCTGGTGTCAACTGATCTTCGTGAATGTAGATGTCTTCTACTGTCAACTGGTTTTTTGAGAATGTAAACTTCTCTGGTGTCAACTAATTTTTGTGAATGTTGAGTTCTCATAGTGTCAGGTAATTTTCGTGAAAGCAGAGGTCTCCTGGTGTGAACGGGTTTTCGCAAATGTAAAGGTCTTCAGGTGTCAACTGATTTTCGTGAATGCAGAGGTCTCCTGGTGTCGACTGATTTTCACGAATGTAAAAATCACGAATGTAAAGGTCTTCAGGTGTCAAGTGATTTGCTTGAATGCAGAGGTCTCCTGGTGTTAACTGATTTTCACGAATGTAAAGTTCTCCTGGTGCTGACTGATTTTCACGAATGTAAAGACACGAATGTAAAGGTCTTCAGTTGTCAGTTGATTTTCGTGAATGCAGAGGTGTCCTGGTGTCATCTGATTTTCACGAATGCAAAGGTCTTCAGGTGTCAATTGATTTGCGTGAATGCAGAGGTCTCCTAGTGTCAAATGATTTTCACGAATGTAAAGGTCACCTGGTCCCGATTGATTTTCGTGATTGCAGAGGTCTCCTGGTGTCAGTTGGTTTTCGCTAATGTAAAGGTCTCCTAGTGCCAATTGATTTTCGCAAATGCAGAGGTCTCCTGGTGTCAAATGGTTTTCGCTAATGTAAAAGTCTCCTGGTGTCAACTAATTTTCGCAAATGCTGAGGTCTCCTGGTGTCAACTAGTTTTCGCTAAAGTAAAGGTCTTCTGCTGTCAACATGTTCTTTGTGTATGTAAAGATCTCTTAATTTATACTTAACTTATTGGTCTCTGTGTGTACTGTAGATATCCAGGGGGCAATGTGTCAGTGTTTGCTTAAATGTCCATGTGTGACGATATGCCAATGTTTACCAGGTGTTTCTGTGTACCTGTATATTTCTGTGTCTATATGTGTCTGTGTCTATTTATTTTTTATGCCTATAAGCATGTGAGTGTCTTTATGTGTATGCGCACTGGTAATTCTCTTTGCCCCTTTATGTCTGCGCATGTCATACATAGTCTTGTGTTTAGTGTCCCTACTGTGTCTATAAATGGGAGCAAGTCATGTTCACCCAGAATCGTCCGGTCTCTAATAATCTCGCTTTTAAGTTAGGTTAGGTTAAGTTAGGCTAGTTAAAGTCATGTTGAGGCAGAATCAAATTTAAAATCAAAACGACTTGAGGCTCACATGACTTATGTTCTCTACTGTATTTTGTCAAAGACCATAATCTCTTATTGATTTATTTTTCTGTAATTACATGAACTTCATCATGTCCAGGGGTGTCTCGGTATCTGTCATCTACAGTTATAAAAAATTCTGAAAAGTAACCTTCCCACGACTGTCACTAGAAATCTTGAACCTTTCCACGCAATTTAATAAAGTTTATAATTTCTAACCACTCCACGCGAATTGCTGTTACTAATACGTAAACTAGAATTTCCACGTATCATTAAAAAACCTAGTTACCCATATTTTGCGACTCTTTTTCAGTAAAAAAAGGATTAGAAATACTCTTACCATTACACAGGCGTCATTTCAAAAGCTCGAAATCTTTTAGATTCAATTTTGAGAGAAAAAACAAGGAGAGGTTTTCACTAATCACTGCTACAACCCCACTAGAAATCTCCAGTCTTTACGTGTTTCAGACATACTCTAACTTATCCATGATTCGGCTCCTCAAATAATCTAACATTTTCATGATTCATTACCATGAAGAAGTCCCCTAACATTTCAATCATTCAACGGCTCTAAAACTTTAAGCTTTCCGCGATTCACTACATAAACATCCCTGTAACATTATAGGATTCAAGGCCACTGAGCCTTCCCACGGTTGATTGTCATTGAACTACTACAATATTTTCATTATTCGTGCCTTCGAAAACTAGCTTATTCAGTTTTTAGAAACTCTTCAGAATTTGAATCTTTGCACGAATAGTGCCACAAATTAAAAATTTTATCAATTCCCTGATCGAGTGTCCCAAATAACCAACGTTTTCACGATCTACTTTCAGTAAAAATTCTAACCATTTTATGATCCACGACTCGAAAAGCACCCAAAGTATTCTACAGTGCACTCCTATTAAAAACTATGCTTTCCACTGACAAAAGACTATTTCTTCCATGGTTCAGTGTCTCTGCAAATACGCTTCCACATTGCGGTTTCTTTGAAATAAACTCTCTTCCAATCCAGCTTTGGAGCAAGTCCGGGACAGCCGCAGGGGAATGGTGACCTCCATTTCGTCAGTTTTTTTCTCCCTCGGTCAGTGCACCATGGCCCTCCTCTCCTGGCTGACTGCTCACTGGGTCACCCTCGGCCTGTTGACCAGTCTGCCTTGTCTCCTGGCTGTTGTCTACCTCAGGTATGTGCATTACAATGGCAACAATAACGATGATGACGCCGATAATGTCTCTGATGATACTATTTCAAGGATGACAGCGGGAATGAAAACAATGGTTATAATGTTTAAGTTGGTAATGTTAATACTGGTACTGCAATGTAGATGATAACGGATTTTGAAACAGACATACTTATTATAATATAGGTGGTATTCATGTTTATTGAATAGAACGTAATTAATGGTAATAACTATGATGAGAGGAGAGGAAAAAATGATAAAATGGGCATGGGTTTGATAACAATAACATTTACAATAATATTGAGAGCATTACTTATAGTGACAAAAATATTTTCAGTTATGATTACAATAATATAGATAATAATTGTAACGATTGCAATGATTATAATGGAAACAATCATCGCTGTCACGTGTGTATTTGAGTTAGTTGTTTTGTGACGATAATGCTGATTATAGCAGCAAGGTAATATATATTTATTCTTTTAAAATTTCCAGGGTGATTGAAGAATCTCCACGATGGCTCGTTTCACGAGGGAAACTCAATGAGGCTGCTAAGGTCATCCGACGTATCGCTCGCATGAATGACCTCAGGCCAACCCACGAAGACATTCTGGCAAAGTTAAGGAAGGTTTGTATTTATACACACACACACACACACACACACACACACACACACACACACACACACACACACACACACACACACATATATATATATATATATATATATATATATATATATATATATATATATATTATAAAAACAGCTTATTAATATCGAATGAACAATACCTGAGTATAACTCACTTCCAAAAGGAATTCAAATCTCTACCTTTTCGGGTTGTGTGTGGTTGACAATGGCATATATATATATATATATATATATATATATATATATATATATATATATATATATATATATATATATATATATATATATATATATGTGTGTGTGTGTGTGTGTGTGTGTGTGTGTGTGTGTGTGTGTGTGTGTGTGTGCGTGTATTTACATATATATAATCACCTCCAACGCCTTGGAACACAAAGGGTTTCTGAAATTCTGCCAGTTATGTCTTGCTTTGTTTTCCATAAATCTCCCTCATTTCCAGCCTCCCTTCTCATAGTTCTCATCCAGTAAGTACCGGTGCCCAAAGGAGCCTAGCTGACAATATCACGTACTATATTCCCAGGTATTGTTCGAGCGACATGTCCAAGCCATCTCCATCTCCTTTACATCATTATCTTATCTATATATTGAACTTCCGTAATTTTCCCTATGGTATCACTTCCAATTCCACCTTGCCATCTGACTGCTATTACTATTCTTAATTCTCTATTCTCAGAATGCACACCGATTTAGATATAGTTTCATTGTCATGCAATGCTTCTGGTCTGCATAGAAATAAAGATGGTACTGGGATTGTGTAAAGCTCATTTTCCCAGCACTGATAGTATTTCTTATGATCTATTTGATTTCCCTTTCCAAATCAGCCTGTCCATGATTTGATTTGCCTTTTTTAGTCTTTCACTAAATTCCAACTCAAGAGAACTCTTTCTGTATCTTGTTTCTGAATATCTGAAGATTTATCTTTACCTAACCTTTCTCCATCTAATATTATTCATCCCTCCGTGCATTGTCTGTACCAAATTTCCTGTTTTCCACATATTCATTTTCTTTTCCATCTTTCTTAATATATGATGCATCTTATTAAGGTAGCTTTGTATATCTTGTGGTGTTTTGCTGATTAAAACAATATCATCTGCATATTTTAAGTCTTTGAAGCTTCTACCGTTACTCGAAGTTAAATCATCTCTGACATCTCCAACCACTCAGTTCA
This sequence comes from Macrobrachium rosenbergii, assembly GCF_040412425.1. Classification (NCBI taxonomy): domain Eukaryota; kingdom Metazoa; phylum Arthropoda; class Malacostraca; order Decapoda; family Palaemonidae; genus Macrobrachium; species Macrobrachium rosenbergii. Next base: position 34,249,585 of record NC_089796.1, on the reverse strand, counting down.
TTGTAAAACCTATAAGGGCAAACAGCAAAGGTGCAAAAACATTCCCTTGTAGCAACCACACGAACAATTACTTTACATCTACTTTGTCCTTAGATGATTCCAGTTAGTTTTACACACCTCATGGGAATGCCATAGTGACGCAAAACTTTCCATAATACTGGTGAGTGGACTGTGTCAAGTGTCTACTTGCTGTTGACAAGAGCCATCAGAAGATTCTGAAATTCCACGCTGCTGCACTATATGCCTTAATACAAATGTTTGATCTATGCAATTCTTCTCTTTTCTAATGCCATCTGGTTGATCTCTAAATATTTTATAATTTTTTTTTTACCCCAGCCTATTGACAATAAACTTACTGAATATTTCCATACAACCGACGGAAGAGCGATGCCTCCATAGTTCTAGCTATTTTATCTATTTAT
>NC_089796.1:34241663-34246663 GCF_040412425.1 Macrobrachium rosenbergii | reverse complement strand
CCTGCATACGAGCGTTATGTCCATATGTGCCACAGCGCTCTTGATTACTGCTGTCCTTCTTGGTCAAGGTATTCCGTACTTGTAATTTCTTCTTATTTATGATGTTTTGGCTCCATTCTTGTCTGTCTGAATGGTAAAATAGATATCACTTTCGTTTACAACAATGATTTAAGGTAACAATCAAAGTCACTTCTGCTCTGGTTAAAATCTGAATATTATCTGTTCTTCTTTTGTTAATAATTTTAGACTATACCCTCGATAGATACGCTTTCATTAACATCTACATCCGTGCCACATACAACTCAGAAATAAAATAAAATAATTATTTGTAATTTACTAGGTCTTTATTGGCCAGTGCATACCTACCAGCACATTTAACATATTAGCAAGTGTGCCACCAGTCAGTAAAAAAAGGTAAACAATCTAAACATAGGCTCTCGTTGATTTTTTATATTTTATCTCGATTAAAAAAAACGGATGGATGTGCACGATAAATCAAATCCAATGCTGTTCAGGGAACGCCCCCCCCCTAAAAAAAAGAAAAGATTTTGAATTTCAGCCACTAGCCATTGTATCATAGCATTGTGGAGTATATACTAATTTTAAATAAAGGTTTCTTTACAATATCGGCATTATTATCTTGAATGTATCAACTAAAATTCTACAAAATAAAATACACTTTGTAAATGAAAAGAAAACAGAGAGAAAAATTAATAAGCACGTAACCAATTGAAAGAAGTAGAAGTGGCGAAATTTCAGGATAAAATAAAGAAGTTTCTGAGTTATAGAAAACTTGTTTCGAATCGGAGAAAAGGACAATGTTCCCGGTATTAACTCGACTCCCTGGTTAGTCTGATTACAAATCTTCCGTTGTTCGAGTCCCCTATTCCAAAGAATCCATTGAGAATTCCATCTTTTCTTTTTATAGATTACGAGGAAAACGTCTTGGGTGTCCAGGCCCTCGTCCTGCTGGCGAAGTTTTGCACTTCTATTACCTTCCTCGTGACTTACTTGCAAGCCGCCGAGCTTCACCCAACGCCGATCCGAACCTGTGCTACTGGTGTCGCCTCACTGATCGCATCCTCTTTCAATGTCGCTACACCGAGCATCGTGCTGGCAATGGTAAGTGGAAAACGATAAGCAAATTCCTTGTTACCTATGATACACACCGAGCCGCTAAATTTGAAAGTTCCGGAGATTTCAGGGGCGTTACTACACTTTAGAGACTCGACTACTGTCATCTTGTCTTGCTGTCCTCTAAAGCTCAGGAAATATTCACAAACCTTTAAATTCTAACCACGACAGGAATATATCAAGCATCAGTAAGTTGCTACACAAAGTCCAATAATAACGACTTACTGCATCACAGCAATGTTAATTACAACGGGCATTTTCTGCCTCCGTGGGGTATTTGAGCTGTAGGTAGTTTTTAACAAATTATCATGTTCAAGATTTACGGGTGGGAGAAATTTAATGTATGCGATCTTAAGGAAAAGGGGCTCATTCGAGGCTAAGCAGTCACTGGTCATATCTTACTACTACTCTATTATTTTGTAGCTAAAGAACTGAGAGCGGTATCATTAGAATAATCAAACGTTCGCAAACTTTTAAGGAAACTGAATACACAGGATTTTATTCAAGTAAGATTCTTTAAAACTAAAACATTTTTTGGTAAAAGTTCAGTCTAAGGTTCAATTGCTATTTTAACAGGTGATTGGTGCAATGCGATCAGGAAAGTTGGGGCCCAGAGGACTAGGACTAATGGCCAGGGAAATACCTTGCCTCGTAAGAACTTATAGGTTGATACCCTCGTGCTGGCACAATACAGACGAATGCTGTCAGTACTACCATGTCTAAAGAAGTTGTGTGTGAGTGGGGCTGTTTCCTAAGAGCCTGTCTTCAACCTTTGCCAATACCTTTGATAAGTAGATTCTATAAAAAGGGTTAACCTGAGAAGGGTTGTAACCGTCCGTAAGAAGTCAAAGCCAAAGAGGAGATATCCTAAATGTATATTGTCTGACGATTTTGTTGAATGATTATTAAAGAATTTCATGGGACTGTCACAAATACTGAAGAGACTGAAAAGCAGAATTTAGTAAAAGAGTCAAATACGCGGAGCTCTGTAGAATTAAGGTAGAAAGGAAATTCTAGCAAATGAGTATAGCATACGTAAATATGTCACATGATCTGCAAATAACTTGTAAATTGACTCCACTGCCCAAGGCTGAGAGATTACCCCATCGAGGCCTTCCATTATACAGAATCGGTCATTGTTAGTATTGGTCATCGAAATTAATGGATTGTATCATGCTAGAGAGAGAGAGAGAGCAAGAATTCTATACATTGAATTAACCAAAGAGTAAATCATCCAGAAGAGTACAGTTTGCAAAACTGAAGCGGCTCAGTAGAATGAACATTAGTTATTTTAACAAGTGTTTTTCTATCTGCAGGAAAAACCTTGGCACAGCTATCTTGTCTTAGGAAGTCTCGGCTGCATAGGGGCTTTATCATCGCTCCTCCTGCCGGAGACCGCTGGACGCCTCCTCCCTCAGACCCTAGACGAGGCCGAGTCCCTGGAGAGGAAGTTTTGTGTGAGCCTCAGCGACAGCAGAAGGCCTGACATCCCATCGACGAGGGCAACGGCAAATTCCGCAAATGAAATCAACTCAGAATGACAAGCTGAAATCGTGATTATAGAATATAAACTAAATTTCAAAAAACGGAGTCTGAAGAACATTTACTTCAGGAAACCAAAGTGATCAATTGGCGTTTTGTTTAGAGAAATAGAAATAGGAAATAAATCAGTGAAATATATTGCTTATAAGTAAACTCAATTTCGAATGTAGAATAAATAAAATACAATGGCAGTTGACTAAAATAAGTAAATGGATATTTTATTTTAGAGGAATTAAATTATATTAGATAATTAAAGAAAAATCCAAATTGAAATCTAACAGAAACATCAACTCTGTGTTTAAATTACAGTGGCAAAGGACCCAAATAATTAAAGGACTTGTTTTCTTGATAGAAATCCAACAAGGAAATCAAAAGATAACTCTTAAATGTAACATTTTTAGCATCCAGAACACAAATGGCAGGTCACTGACATTGCCAAATTAAATCTAATTCAATGGTATGTACTGCGCGCGCACCAAATGAAATTCAAACCAAAGCGAACATAATGAGAGAGAGAGAGAGTATTAAAGCCAAAGTCCTACCTCAGCTACTTGGGAACAGCCGTACAAAATTGAAATTACGAAGTTTATAAATAAAAAGACATTTCTTGAGGTCTTAACCATAGTAACATTGTTTACTGAAGGATGGTTGAAAATCTAGATTTCAGCAGTAGAGATAGACATTAGTAGTGAAAGTTTTCTTGGTAACATTTCTCAAGAGACATGAACAAAATTACTTCTGGTTCTTTTCAGGATAATGAAACAAGACTTTACGTAGTAGAGTTTAAGTCTTTGCCAACACCAGTTGACTCATCATGTGCTTTGATAGCCATTCTAAACTCATAATCATGTTGAACATTTTACAAGTTCCATTGAGTATAACATATTCGGTTTTTTTTTCTTTCTCTTTCTAACAAGAGTTAACTCTATCCATATGCTTAGATTAGTCACTGAAATGTCAGAGATCACTAGTTATGCCATGATCCTTGAACATTTTCATTTGTATAAGGTCTTTAGGCGCTTTGGTTTTTCCTAACAAAAGTTGGGTTGGTCTGTATGCTTTGATTAGTTGTTCTAACATCTACAAAATCACTAACTACTTCCATCACATAGTGGAATTAATTTACTCTCTTTTTTAATACAATTCAGTGGTATTTGTTTTCTTCTGAACAAAACTGTCAATCTACTTACATGAACTAGTTCTAATGTCTATGATATTTGTGATATCTAGTTAATCCTTGAGCAGTGGATAAGTTCCATTTTCGATTATTTAGCTCAGCATTTTGGTTTTCTAAGGAGTAGATGATGAATGTGAAAAGTATCTTGTTCTGTGTCCAGGAGTACCCGGTCGCTTTTATTCTTTATGAAACTGGATCAGTGACGTCATTTCAAGATATCTTTTGGAAATTTCTTTTACACAGAAATCCAAGAATTCCTTCTCACACACACACACACACACACACACACACACACACACACACATATATATATATATATATATATATATATATATATATATATATATATATATATATATATATATATATATATATATATATATATATGCATGAGGTTTAAGAAAATTAAGAGAATGTCTTGAACTGCATTATTCCCTATATATTTTTAAAAATATAATTGAATATTTTGTTTGAATATTTTTTTCTGTTTTTATTGAGAAATTGTTCACCGTTTCAAATGTGATTAGAATATACAAACTGAAATGCTGCACAATACTCGTCTCGTCTCTTCCACTTTTATTTTAAGAGTCCCTTTGTGAATTTCTTAACTAACCTTTATTGATCTAACCTAGCGTAATTTTTAGCTGGTCGATTTAAGTCTAGAATTTTTCATTCCACTTTTTCGAATTGCAACCTGGGATTCAGTTCACGCAGATGATAATGTCAAGTAAAGTTTTGAGAGTGTGAATGTCAAATTTTCATGGAAGCGTTAGGCACCTCCTGTGTCATCAAGGCGTGGTTTGTATCCTTGGTTAAGATACAGCTTTCGATAATTTTAGAAAGTTCATCGAATTAGTACAATGGAGCATCTGAATAGTGGTAGCTTTCTGAATAAATTGAAAGAACTATACTTCATTGTTAATGATTAATTAATAAATGCAGCTATAGATGTGGCTTTCAATGCATTTTGGTGGTGGCTAGTTAGTAAGATATGTCGATTTTTAAGATAAAAGAACTGTTTATTAAAAATCAGTGTGATTCGGATTAGTAACAAATGTTCTTGTAAGGTTGTAGTACTGGAAGACAAGTAGTGAACAGAAATAAAGTCTTGTATATAACCAAGAGTTTTTGTGACATAACCCAAGAT
>NC_089796.1:34221663-34239163 GCF_040412425.1 Macrobrachium rosenbergii | reverse complement strand
ATCACTGTGATTAGTATACAAGCATTAAGCTATAAATGTCCTTTAATATCTAATTTGCTGTACCTCGGAAATAATATATTTTCATATATGTTACCCGAAGGGGAATTTTTTAGTTGATAAAAAGTTCGTTGTCTCTTGGGCTCGAACCACGGAAGATAAGAACTCAGATCAGCAACATCCTTGTGATAAGTTTTCTAGAGCGGCACCTTCAAGTGTAAGATTTGGCGACCTGGCCAGCAAGTTCTTGCATCTTGCTTGGGTAACATTTCAGCAAACTAGCATCCCTACCCTTCAGTTGTTTGCTGAAGTTGCAAGACAGAAACGAACCCTTTTAGTGTAAAATCCCCTACCTGTGCATACACAGCAAGACAGAGGGTATACCCGAAGGGGAATTTTTTAGTTGATAAAAAGTTCGTTGTCTCTTGGGCTCGAACCACGGAAGATAAGAACTCAGATCAGCAACATCCTTGTGATAAGTTTTCTAGAGCGGCACCTTCAAGCGTAAGATTTGGCGACCTGGCCAGCAAGTTCTTGCATCTTGCTTGGGTAACATTTCAGCAAACTAGCATCCCTACCCTTCAGTTGTTTGCTGAAGTTGCAAGACAGAAAAGAAACCTTTTAGTGTAAAATCCCCTACCTGTGCATACACAGCAAGACAGAGGGTACACAGCATAAGTGTTCTGTTAATTTAATATTACTGGAATTGTAATTTGTGACTGGACTTTCTTTAAATCTTGACCTTAACGTTGCATGCATACCAAGCGTATAATTTCCTAACAGTGAGAGAGAGTATTGCCATTTGAAACACAAGAATTTGCTGCTAATGCATGTTATCAAATTTGCATGTCTTAATTTGCTAGGACATAGCCAGGAAGTGAAGTATTAAAAGTGTTAAAATCAGGGAAAAGTGCGATTATTTCCTATACATGTTCTTGGACAATTTGCAGTCTATTTGCTAGGAACACAGCATCTGGCAACCCCATTCAAGTGCACGGCAGGATCAGCGCTGCCGTGTCATTAAACTCTTTTCCGCACATTCAGTAACTGATTTGTCATTTCATATACACTCACTTTGTCCCAAAATTCCTAGTCCGTTCATTGAGCATTTGCATTTACTATTTCAACTCACTTTTGCATACGTTTGAGTCATTACATGTAGTAAGAGTTATGTTTCCTTCAGTCTTCATAAGTCAGTGTGCGAGAGTGTGTTTGCTCTCATGCTCAAATCAGCTGACTGCTATTTTGGGTTGTATCGTCAGCTGAGCAGCAAGAACTTTTCAAAACTGTCTGCCGCTATTCCTGAAAATTCCGCATGAGACGTGTGTTATTTGAAAGTTTTGTTATATCGTGCATGTCTGAATAATTTTAAATTATTACCCCGTGATCTCCTAATGTAAAATCATTCATGCACTATCATGATCACTTGTCATACCTATCTAGCTTTTGTCAGGTTAATGTTATCGTAACATACAATCATTCACATAGTAGATTACTTTAAGAAACATGCTTGTCATATTTAACACATTTATGATTTGCTGTGAAATAAGCATAACCATTTGTACACGTAACCATTGTGTATACATACAGGCTATCACTTCTTACTTGCTTAGCGCAACAAAACCCAGTTCCTTTGCGGAAGCCTCCCACACTCTACATTCTACATGCCTCTCATTTACACAAACCCATCGAGGCTTACCCTGCCATATCTTAACGTTCTTTGCAATAAAAAAGGAGAAACAAACCCATTACTTCTATGTTACCATACACGGCTTGAACATAAGTGGGTACCGAAAGCTCCCATCATCGCCTAATCTTTACACTCAATTCTCCAGAACGAGTTCACACTTCTAAGTGTGTAAGTAACTTAGTGCTCACCTCGAAGATTTCGATATTCTGCCTGCACCTTTGAGTGTCACTCAAGTCTGCCGCAATTGTGACTTGGGCCATGTTATCATCTATACGCACCAGTGTGCAAATATTGCATTACTGGCCCAGTGGTTTCACAGCAACTTCGAGTGCTCACAGATTTTGCACTTGTGGCCCAGTTGCACCGTGTTTCCACACCCCATCCACACCATGAGTGCCACATATCTGGCCTTTCAGACAGCTGGCTCCCAAGTGCCAAAACCACAACCATCACTCTTGTTTATAAAAACCCACAACCAGCACTGAACCCCTTGGTATTGAGTGCCACCTTAATTGGATTTCAGGTAACCCTTTTTGGGTCCTAGAGTGCCACCCATTCACTCTAAGGAATGCTTTCAGTGCCAACTCTCCATAGGGAGTACTGCAACAGTATTCGAAGGCACTCCCCTGAATTGCTGTCCTTAATATCAGGCCCAGTGCCATCCATCTCTGCCTTGTGGAACCAACCCATTACCTACTAGTTCTCTAGAACAACCTCACACTTAGTGCCAGTGCCATTTTGTGAAAGGGCCATTCCCATTTCTGGCCCACACCATTGCATAATCACACCCTGCCAAAGCAGAGTGCCATTTACATTCCGTGCAATTGCCAATGCAGCTAACAACCTCCCTACTCCACACCTGGCTCATTCCATCCCAAGACCAGTTCAACACGCCCTAACTCACCAGCACCATGGCGGAAAATTACAAAGCCTTCATGGATATGGGGAAGGAGGCAGGTTTCATGGGAGGAGAGCTTGTCCAATGGGTGCAGGAACAGCTAGATGCCTTACTCCAGAGGGAGAGACAGCAGGGAGAATAAGAAAGGAAGGAGAGAAAAGCAAAGGAGGAGAGGGAGAGAAAGCAGAAAGAAGCAAAGGAGGAGAAGGAGAGAAAGCAGAGAGAAGAAGAGAGGAAGGAGAGAGAAGCAAAGGATGAGAAACAGAGGCAGCATGAGCTAGTTCTGAAGAACAAGGAGATCCAGGTAGAGCAAGCTCGACAAGCTAATGCGGTGGCCTCAGCCTAATCACAGCCAGGTACTCCACCACCTTCCATGCTTCATTCACACCTCTCAGTATCACTTCAGTGATCCTGAAGTGGAATGAAGACGAGCCAGAAGCTTGGTTAGACCAAATGGAATGTGTCTTCAGGAACTTCTCTCCTACTGAAGCGGAGATCTCCCTGCTCCTTGGAAAACACATGGGTGGAAAGGGCTTGGTCTCCTTTCGCTCCTTAAACGCTAGTGCTCAGGGTGACCTTAAAGAGGCCAGGAAGGCGGTCACCAAAGCCTACAAAATAACTCCTGAATGCTGGAGACAATGTTGGTGTGGCCGATCAAAGGAAGCAGGTCAAACTTGGACAGATTGGGCATCTCATTAGACTCGAGCTGTTAAGCATTGGCTGGAAGCCCTTGACATCACATTTGAGGAACTGCTAGAGTGCATACAGCTGGAGTATTTCTTTTATTATGTTACAAGTTCTCTAGCCACCTATCTAAGTGAGAAATGTCCGAAGACTTTCGCCAATGTTGTCACTTGGCAGATGATTGGGACACCTACCATCTTCCTACCAGCTCGCTAGGTCAAAAGATTCTCCCACCAAGTGACACCACAGTGCCAGCACAACCATAGAATGGGTCCTCTTCTACATCTCCTATGTACACTTATTGTAACATCCCGTTTTCTGTGGTGCCTTCATGTGCGACCTAGGGTCGGACGGACACAATGTTATCATTATAATGGATTGTATATCTATTATCTGTTCAAAGGAAGGGACACTTGGAATCCCAGTGCAAATCTAAAGGAAGAGCCGCTGAAACACCACCCCAATCAATCCAAGCAACATCATCAATCTTCCCCAGCTCCAAAAAAGGATTTCAGCAAAATCTATTGCATTGCCTGCAAGGTTTATGGACACTGTCCTCTGGAAGGATTGCCCAGCAAAGCAGCTACCCCTGCCATTGCCCTAGCAGTTACTAATCATCCATCATTAGGCTCCCCAGCCGGGGGTCCTATATTTGTGGCGCCTCCTTGAGGTAGCTACCCCATATGCCAGGTCAAGGCATTTGAAGACACTGGTGCACAAATCTCCCTGATACATGAAGACAAGTTCCCCTATGGGGCAACAATTGACAAACATAACCTCATCACCATGGAAAGCATCAATCATGTTAAACTGATTCTCCCAACTGTTCAGGTGAGGGTCACCAGGCCCCACAAGACCAAGATCTGCACACTTGCAGTAGCCAGTTACCTCCCTGGAGGCTATGACCTCCTCCTAGGTCAGGACTCTCTGTCCCCACATCACTCAAGACAACTCAGGGATCCTAGCCGCTCACAGTCTCCATTAGGTGCAAATAGTCTTCACAGACCTGCCTCAGAACCACTGCCAGTGCCACCTGAGCAGCCTGAGCAGTGCCAGGCTCCATCCATCTAGAATGTTGAGCCCTTACCAAATTCAATCCCTGTGCCAGGCCTTGACTTAGTGCCAGTGCCAGAGCGCACCGTAGATGTCCCTTCAGGAGATCCCAAACTTGCCTCAAATTCCTGAGAGAAAATTCTGCCTTATCTCAGCTAGTCGCAGAACTCAAGGAACTGCGATGGCAAATGGCAGAAATTGTAGACACTGCCCTTGCTTCAGTTGTCACAGCAGCTGGAACAGGTGGCATGCCAACGCCTTCCTCAGACTCAGTTCCACCGATTCCTCCTACAATGTCAAACCATCAACCTGAAAGAGGGTCAAAGAAGAAAGGTCAGAGGTGTAGAACATCCAGATAGCCTAAGAGAGCCACTGAGTTTTCCTGGCACTCGTGCTCCACTTTAACTGAGTATCTTGGTACCCAACCAGAGTAGGACGCTACGTTATACTCCCTTACTCTCACTCTCTGTCAATGTGTAACTTAATTTTCTTCTTGTAACTTTAATCATTTATAAACTCATTTTATGCCTTGTAACAACTCACCTTTTACCTTGCATAACTCTTTTGCTTTGCATCACACTCTGCCCAATGCAGGGTGCCAACTGCCAGATCTGGTTCTATGAGTCTTTGACTTCCCTTTCAAGCAATTACTTGCATGGGAAATTTAAACTGTATGTAACAGAGCCACTAGGCTCTTATGACACTAGTGCCACACCTGGCACAGTACCACCACCATACCCAAGTACCATGGCATCACCTAACCCAAAGCCATGAGTATTACCTTTACATCTCCTCATGAAGGCAATTAACTGCCTGAATTTATATAACCAAGATAATCTTATATTTAAGTTCACCAAATCCATTTTGTACTAACGTAACTATTGCCACCAGTGAAATAAAACTTGCATTTATCCAAAATGCAGAAATCCTAATTTTAAGTTCATTATAGCAACCAAGGGCTAGCAGAGGAGAAGTAATCCTCAGAAGTAAATTTGCCTTGTCTACAGACTTTCCCACCCAATTAAGGGTGTGATATGTCTACTTGTTGGGGGAGCTGCTAAGAGAGTTAACACTCCCAAGGCAACTCGCCTTTCAAGAATAAAGTAAAATTTTATAATAATCAAACTTAATAACCTCCTGTTAATTAAGTTTGCTTGCTACAACACGCTAATGGCCGGCTGTGGAAAACTGCCCCTTCAATCTCCTTCTGTTAGTCCCCTGTTGCTTCTAATCCTCTCTTGAGCTCCATGACTGCTATAAACCTCTTACTCTAGGTACTGACCTAGAATGACTTGAGGCACTGATTAAGATGCCTGTGCCTCCTGTATGACCTGAGACACTGATTAAGATGTCCACACCTCCTGTATGACTTGAGGCACAGATTAACCACCCAGCATGCGCCAAAAGAGAAAGTTAGACGTACCCAGAATGTATCTGGATGCCTTCCAGGCTCAAAAGCTGGCAATCCTAGGAGTTGATAAATAGCTCCCCATCACAACACATAGAGAGAGACAAGAACACTGCCAAGCAAGTCACATCTTTGACTGCCTGCTCCTTCAAAGCTGGCATCCACCTGTGGCTGAATGACTCAGTCCTAGTATCTTAAACCCAGTGCCAACCACCCACTGGTACAGGAGCCATCTCTTCAGAATTAAGGTACAGTCCAGTCACTTAGCTTTTTCTTCCCCTAAACGTTTCCATTTCCAAATGCAACTCTTACATAAACCTGACCTGTCATGTTAAACTTGCGTCACAAGTTTATTCGGCAGTGTTTTATTGAAGAGGATCTCAGTCATCCTCAGGACTAGCCTCTTATCCTCGCTATTACTGTTAATTTATCAAACAATTGTATGCCTTTCTCTACTGCAGTAAGGAGTGCTTGCTGCTGTGGACCCTTCTGCTATGGTGGAATGCTTGTCGGTTACACCGACAAATTTCCAATTGCAACCTTATGAACAGTGCCATTGAGGTTTAATCCCCAGTACCCAGTTAACATCTATTATTTGTTTATGTGCTACTGCAGGACCCCCAGTGGCCTGCCTTACCCCTCCGTGTCTTCTAATTTTGTATTGTAAATACATGTAATTTAGTTATCCTAAGAGTTTCTCTCCAGAATCCCTCTGAAGTAGGGTCTTAAGCCCCTGTTCCTTCTCATTGTATTTTACCCATGTAGGTGATACAGTCAGATCAGCAACATCCTTGTAGTAAGTTTTCTAGAGCTACACCTTCATGTAAAAATATACATATATATATATATATACTGTATATGTGTATGTATATATATATATATATATATATATATATATATATATATATATGTATATATATATATATATATATATATATATATATATATATATATATATATATATATATATATATATATATGATACTCTCCCTTTACTGAGATGGCTCCAGAAGACGTACTCTTCTAGTTCCCAGAGTATTATGAGATAAAGTTACCTCATGTCCTTTCCTATCTTAGTTGGGATTCCTCATAGTCAACTGATTAATAAATACCTAGTTCACTGCTAAGTTGGTTATTTACACGACTCCATAACAAGTGTTAAAAGATTCTTGTCAAAGAATACAGTTCGATTTCAAGGCATTAACTCGACAGGCTTCTTCTCTGGAAGTATCTGGCAGTACTGTGATATCCACCAAGTAGTACTGGATATGCAATTATTCCTAACAGATTGCCTTTTTGTCTGCGAGGTTCAACGCTGCACATCTTCTCGTGGTCAGGTGGATATCTTAACCTCATTCTGATAATCTGAATGCGTGTTCGAATTTTGCTACGGACGTTCCTTTAGATCTCATGCTTTGTAGGGACAAGCATATCCAAAAGGTATGAAGAAAAAGAAAAGTTGAGATGGTGTTGTGGTTATGACAATTACATCCAACTAAAGTTTTATCCCAGCTGAGACTAAATTGTGAAATGATCTTCCTAGTCATCTAGTTGAATCGCTGTAACTTCACAAGTTTAAACTTGGTGCAACTGTGAGCAGGCTCACGCGAGTCATTTATTTCTCTTATATAGCTTATTCTCTCTTCCCCTGCTTTCTGTATCGGAGTGCTTGAGCTTTAAGTATTCTACTTTTCCAGCTATGGGTGCAGTTTGGTTAATAATAATAATAATAATAATAATAATAATAATAATAATAATAATAACAGGGAAGAGTTAAAAATATATAGTTTTGAAGCCAATCTCTTTGTCTTGGAGGATGGTAAATTGTTATGATTGCAAATATCAACCAGATAATAATAATCTAGTTATTGAGGGGTCTAGTCTCCCTTGCTCTATCTGGTAGTGTCCGGGTATCTTTTTTTTCTCAGTCAAATGATCGACTAGTTCTTGATTAGGTTTGTGTTTACAATCCTCTCCTCTCCTCCATTTACAATGCACGCAGCTTTTGAAAATTATCGTATTTTCTTATGAAAGTCTTTGATAGTTGTTAGGCACAATTAGTTTGCTCTTTCAGACTGCTGACGACAATGATGTTCAATAAAACTGATGTATGTATTTCACATTTTTACACATAACTCATGAATGTTATACTAAAATGAAATATGAAATAGAATGAAAAAAACTATACAACATCGTCAGCCGAAAACTTTTACGGATGGTTGAAATGATGCTATATACGCACTGACAAAATTATAAAAAAAAAAAAATACAGTCAAACTGATCCCAGTGGTGTCATCAGTAATTTCAATTTCACTTTCTTTACCGGAAACAACACATGTTCACGACTTCACATGTATATTCAAACTCACATACATTTTCTACAAGATTTATACGCTAGCTCTCCTTCACATGAATACTACTACATAATATTCACTTTCTACCCTTTAATACCATTCTTTTCACCACCACAACAATATGCCCTGAAACAGAACTTTCAATGTAAGAACTGGATGTAGTAGTTTATGGAACTGGTTCCAGACCCGAAATATACTGCAATACAGCGCTCATTTGAAATCTGGTGGGACTTCTTGTAGGAGGGTCTCCTGGATTTCTTCTTCCCCTCCATTAGCTGGAGGAAAAGAAAAGTGCAATGGAAAGGAGGAGGAAGAAGTCTGCCAGCGCTTCTTCACCTTTCTTCTTATGCATGTATTGCTCCCCTTTAATGGTGTGGGAGAACTCATCAAGGTGAGGAGAGGAGACTTCAAAAGAGAACCAGCAATGGTTGATGTGGCAGGCTATTCCTCACAAGTAGGATGACTACTTTTGGAGGCACAACATGTTGAATACCTGTGGGTGAAGCATTAACAGATGGAGTTCCTAACCACTTAGCCAAAGCTAAGTAGCTCAGGAATGCTGGGTGGTATGGGAAGATGGTGGTGAGACATGTGTATACATAGGGTCTTGCCTGGGGAGATCCCAGCATGAGCACTTTACTCACCACTAGACTAAATGAGTTGATCACCCACCATCCAGCTTGTATCCCCCTCAGACAGAGTCAGCGGTGTATGTTTGGAAGGAGAAGGAAAAGGATTGTAGTCGGGTTGAGGCTACGTGGAAGGGGAAGAGGAAGAAACTGAAGAGAAGAGATGGTGTCAAAGGAGAAGTATTTCCTCTTGGTGACACCAGTAAATGCATTCTAGCCTTCCTCCTCTTGTTCCTAAACTTTTTCCAGTGCAAAGAGGAACCAACTTGCACACTCCTTACAGGTTCTACAGATACAGAAGGAACAGTATCAGTGTGGATCAATACTTGCTTATATCCTTTATATTTATGCTGTTCTTTCTTCTTTGGTAGGTCTATTTCTCTAGAAAATTCATTAAACATCAAAAAAAAAAGAAGGAACAAGCTTCAACTTAGCACTTAACAGAAGTACAGCAATACATCCTCACAGGCTTCTTGAAGTTTATCATGATCCTCAAGTTATGACAAAAAGTATGGAAGTGGACTGTTCTGGAGCAACTATATCCCTAATGTCAGAACCAACCAATCATTGAGACTACACAGAAAATGTATCTTGTATGAGTATGCCCAAGCTGACAAAAAGACGAGCACTCATGTAAACACTTTAGGGGCTGTTGACATTCCAAAGCACAGGGCTTTGAACTGGTAGACCAGAAACATTTCCTGGTTGGGTAACTGAGGTATGAATAATTTGGGCCCACCAAAAGTATGAAATAAAGAAATCCAATAGGGAATGAGTTATGTCCAACTTGATTTGAGTCTATAGACAAAACTCATTCAACAGCAAGAAGTCAATAACAGGTCTCCAAACTCAGTTGACTTCTCACCTAGAAAGCCACCTGTAAAAGGATGGAGAAAGGTCACCTACGAATTCTAGTGCATTCTTTCTCAGCATTGCCAGCATCCCAGGGCCAAAACTAGAGAGATCCTGGAGGGTAGGCCGGAAATGGGAATGGTATCCAAAGAAGGGGAGGTTGGTGGTCCTTGAAAAGTAGTCTGTTACTGGTCTGAAGGAAAAAGCAGATACAGAAGGAAATGGTCTATCTTAGTGTACCCATTGTGCCCAAGCTAGAGATGGGTAGTGTTGCTGGAAGTGATGTGTAGACTCCTGGCCCTTTCATGAGGAAGAAGAAACCTAAACTCTGTATTGTGGGTTTTAGGATGTTTGAGGTCTCACAGTTCGTTAGCACTTTTAAACCAAAGTTCAAACCATGATGCAGTCTGGAAGGAGGTATTGGCCACTGATTCCACAGCTCCTGACTCCATAACTGAGAGGGAAGAACCTTCTTTGAGTTTCCCCAACGTTGAGTTGTTTGTCAGTTTGCACACTGTTGGAACAACTGGAAAGGGAGTAATCCATGAATCTCCTGGCATGCAGAACTTTCTCTGGCGTGTCAGTAATGGTAAAATAAGTTTGCTGAATATGCTGGCCAGTACAGAACTTTCTGATCCACGGATAAGATCTTAACCTGATCCAAGACACCATGATCAAGTAGGAATGACTAATTTGCCTCCAGACTACACTCAAGAGAAATTTCTATTGATGAGAAGGGTTTGACAAAGGAGCAGTGGTTGTTTGCCTGAGACCATTAAGCTCCTAAATGAATCTAGGGTTCTGAAAGAGAAAGACCCTAAGGTTCAAACAGCCAGACTTTCTCCCAAAAGAGAAGTTGACACACAACTTCACCCTGGTGAGCACCCTCAGGACTGTGGGAAAGAATGACTGGACATGGTAGTACTGATTGCTGAATCATGATCCAAAGTTGACCCATAACGGCTTATAATCATGGTCCATATCCTTGCTGGCCGACATGTTTCTTACCCAAAACTGAACTAGTAGAGGCTGCAGACTAATTCCCACAAGCATTATTGTGCTCATGCACATTTGGAGCTTTGGACAAATCAGGAACACCTTGGATGTTTGCACAATCACATGCATGCAGCTCTCTACAATACCCAGTAGTAATGTAATTTGGCAACATGTTGCTTGTGATCTTTCTGTCTACACACTCATGAAGCAGGGATCATGCACTCATACTTCAGGAGTTCTGGTCAAACCAGGCACCACCTGAGCATCTACATGAACAAATGCGTACACATTGTCATAATACCAACTGGCACTGTACAGTGGCGACCTGTTGCACATGAGGATCATGCATGTAATGCACAAAAGGAAATTCCGATTCTTCTCTATGCACCTCAGCAAACATATGAACATGGGAAGAATCTGTGATAATACTCGTGTCTCAAAAGGAACCAGAGAGACCCTGGTTCATGAGCATGCTCAGAAAGCCTGGAGTTAACCTTATCTATGATAGCCTTCCTGCCTGCCAATAAGTAAATGCCGTTCTTGTGAAAAGGGTTCTGAGACTTTTTCTTCTTTTTCTTCCTATTGAAGGAAAAAGGGGGTTAAAAGAAAACAATGAAAATGAGGAGAAAGAGCTTGATGAAGGGGAGGAGGAAGATATGCATTTGCATTTCTACACTTACTCAACCCACTGGTCTTGCTCTTCCCTGCTACAATAGAAGATGTGAGGCAAGGATTTGCACGGTAGGAATGCAGTTTGTGCTAAGTGCCATGAAGGTATCTGTACATACAGTCAAGATGACAGCTACAGGAGGCTTAACAGTGTTGAGTTCCTTAGGAGGAGTAGCAGCAAATGACAGGTTGCTCTGACCATAGAGGGACGGACACATCTACCAGTACTCTAGTAAAGCTGCCAATGAAGCCCTGGAAAGAACTTGGCAAGAGCATGGGGTTGCTATTGTTGGAAAGCACTGGCTACCCTCATATCTGCAGCACCCCTTGGCAAGCCTGAAGGACAAGAGCAGAAGGTAAGAATTAAACTAAAACATCTTTTAGCGTTCTTTTTCTTCTGCTGGATCTCTTTACTGCAAAGGAGACCAACCAGCACACTCTTCACAGCACCCACCACTACCAAACAACAAACTAGTTACACCAATGCCAAGGACATGAAACAGCGTAACACCTCTTATGTCCATCACACCTTTGGTGTTCAATTTTCTTGTTCAGTTCCATGTTGAAGAAAACAATAAACACCATACACATAATAAGAAAGATGAAGAGGCTTCAACTCGGTCAGTCAAAGTGCAGCAAGATGTCTTAACTCAACCATGACTGAAGAATAAGTAATTGCTAATGGGAGGTGTGTAAGGGCTCCCTTACTCACTTACCTACCTCCAGTTAATCACCTTATTCCTCAGTTTTAATGAGTTTCTAACTCATGTTGGGAAATACTTCTATACAGAAGGCAATGGTTTGTATTTCTGTAGGAACAAATTAATATATTAATATTTGAAACTGATATCTTGTATTTAAGGTAATGAGAAGCTACTCTATCGGTTAATATTAATTTTATTACACAATATTTAATTTTCATGGGTATTTTGCGGTGTATTGTCTGAAACATCAGAAATACCTGAATTTTGTGTTGTGCTTTCATTGACTGCTGAAAATGAGCACCATTTATGACTATCAGCCTTTTAACTTTGCATTACAAGGTAATATTTTAAACTTTTTTTTATAAAAATAATGCCATCTTTCTTAAAAAAAAAACACTTGCAAATCTTGTTTGGTAAAAACAAGGCAATGTGCCAAAAGACTGTAATTAAGAGTCTCATCTAGCTCTTTGAATGCCATAGGATATACTCTATGTATGGGCGTTTTTGCTCTCTTCAGCAACATTAGATGTAGAATATATCTGGGGAAAAAATCTCGAAAAATAGTTCGCGAAGTACAAGACATACTTTGCCAGGTTTGTTGGAGAGATGCAGAATGCACTCTGAGTAGACCCAGCATAGGGTGGTTGTATTTCTGGGCCTCATGATGCTGCTGGAAGTTTAATGTTTAGTTGTGTGTGACATCATAAGCCATTATAGGTAGTCACTGGGTAACAAAGGGCTCGGCTTATGACATTCCGAGCCTACGACGTTCTTCAAATATATTAACCAGTAATTATTTCCTGGGTTACAACGCATTTTCCGGGTTTACAACGGTGATAACTCCAATCCGACGAAATAGATACCGCTCCAAAAAAAGGGCAGAATGGTAAAAATTTGGAGTTTTTTTGTGAAAAACTCAATAAAACTGCAGTTTACGTCGTTTACAAGACACTCAAATGATTAAAAGTAAGGTTTTCTTACGAATTTCGACGATATTTCAGGTTATGACGATTTTCGACTTACGACATGGCGTCGGAACGGAACCCCGTCATAAACCGTGGACTACCTGTACCCTTTTGTATTGTCACGTTTCTCTCGTCATAGCTCTGTTATTAAATTGAAGGTGGTTTTTGCTGAAAATTTTAACGTAGATTTTGGTTTTAGTTTATTCATGGTGCCAAAATATGTTATTAGGGCCATGCCTAAAGGTAAAGTTGCAAGGCATCTTGATGTTTTTTCTTTTATTCAAATTTTTGTATTTCTCATTTTTGCCAAGGAAGATTCGTATACATGTATATATGAATATTAAAGAATAGAAAGACGATGTTACACATACACACACGGCTATATACACACCGGTGCACACACACACACAAACAAACTCACACATGCACACTTACACACACCCACACACACACACATACACATGCTTCTCTTACCTGTCTCCCGAGACCCATTTGTCACACCCAGAAATCTATCAAATATCTTCTATCAATATTTTCCCTAACATTTTTCGTCTAAAATAATAAATCTATATAGAAATCAAAAGGAAATTCTATCAGCTATGCGAGAAAATATTTTGCTAAGATAGGTAAAATAAGACATGGCTTACAAATTTTCATTTTCAGCTACACTTAACTCAATTTCTTCCTTACATTTTTATATTTTACGGGCATTTTGAGGAATTACAGATAAAGTTAAATCGTTTGGCGAAAAAACAAGACCATAATGAGCTCTGTAGAATAAAATTTAATGATTCTAGAGCGATTAAAAAAAACTTTTTCTTGTGTAATCTGGCGTAACTGAAGCAGCAACGTGAGAAATTTTTCTTTCGTTTTCTATCAACATTTTCTCATATGTTTTTGTCCAGAAGATACACAACTATATATTTCAACTGAAATCAGTGGCAGTTTTTTCAGATACTGTCTTCTTATCAAGACTTTGAATCAGTCTATACTTCTTTTCCTCTTCTGGCAAGCTTCCCAGGAATAAGGAAAAATTATTTAAGATTTTTTTTCATTTACTTCGATGGACCATTTCTCCACTTCTCTCAGTGGCGTCATCAGGACTAGATTATAAATCGACATACAAGGTTTTTGTTGCTGAATGCGGATGTTTGAATTTTAATCACGACATTATTGGGGTGATGAATTTCTATTGGTCGTTGGGTCTCACTCTCTTGCTGGCTGTTTGGACAGCTTCATGGGCATTCCTGGTGCTCTGTAGGACTCATCCTATGATGTGGCTTACGGCCAAGGACATGGGCAAGTGTGTGATTCCTGTCTCTGGCCAATAGTCTTGATTTGCTTTGTTGTTGGTAGTCATGTCCAGGGGTACTCTATTGCCCATGTCTCCCTTTGGATTTTCATGGATGTCCTATGGTTTTCTTGAAGAAGGGAGGATGAAGTCTATGTTTCTCTGTATACTTGTAATCCAGTCCTGATGACACCACTGAGAGGGGTGGAGAAATGGTCCATCGACTAGAAAAAGAAAAAGAAGTAAATGGAAAGAATCTCGAATAATTTTTCTTTATTCCTGAGAGGCTTTCCAAAAGAGAAACATGTATAGACTGATTCAAAGTCTTGGTAAGAAGATAGTATCTGCAAACAATGCCATTGACTTCAATAGAAATTGCAGAAGAGAGGAAATGTGCCCAAAAAGCATACGATAATATATATAAATGAACAGGAAATTTTATCAGCTATACGACAAAAAATATTTAAAATTCCTGTCACCAACAGATTGTGTGCTACGATAAGTAAAGTAGGACATGTTACACATTTTTTTATTTCTAGCTACACTAATTCAATTGTTTTCTTACTTTTTTATACTTTAGGGAGATTTTGATGAATTTCGGATAAAGTTCACTCATTTGCCGAAAACACAAGACCAAAATGATCTTTAGGATAGAAATTAACAGTGTTAGAGCTATTTTAAGAAAACTTTTGAGTTACAATTTTTCACTGCTCACTGAGGCTTGACACTCATAGTGACAGAAAATATAATAAGCGGTGGGGATGAAAGAGTTAAGAGGTGTGTGTCTCGAAATTAGAGAATTGCCTAAGATCCTCAGGATATAATTGGTTATGAATGTGATATATAATTTTACTGATACTTGTTGTTATAATTTTAAAGAATTTGACATTCATTTCTGTGGATAGGTTTTGCTTAACTCATTACACCCTCTTCAAGTCTAATAGCAATGCCAGACCACAGAAGGCAACCATATTACTAGTGACTAGTGAGGTCAGATTAGGTCAGGGGTAGGCGTTATGTATCGAATTTGAATTGTCAGATTCGTTTCACTTCTTACTAAAAGGAATTCTACAACAACAATTGGAAAGCAGGGTAAAGAATATAAAAAATGCATACAACAATATAGTGTATTTATTTACAATATATAAAGAAAATGGAAAATGGCTTTATCTTTCACTCAACTTTACGCACACCACAAGGCTAAGAAAAAAAAAAAAAATTAGGTGAAGATAGTGGCAGTGGTGCTCAAGATAAGATTATAGAATGGATATATACAAACTTGTGAATTATCTTTTGAGGCAGGGGCATACATCTTTGTGATAAAATGAAAGAGTTGACAGGTGATCCAGCTCCTCATTGGACGGGTTGGTATCGTTCTCGGCTATCACTCTGCTGGGTCCGCGTTCGATTCTCCGACCGGCCAATGAAGAATTAGAGAAATTCATCTCTCGTTATAATGTGGTTCGGATTCCACAATAAGCTGTAGGTCCCGTTGCTAGGTAACCAGTTGGTTCTTAGCCATGTAAAATAAATCTAATCCTTCGGGCCAGCCCTAGGAGAGCTGTTAATCAGCTCAGTGGTCTGGTTAAACTAAGATATACATTTTGACAGGTGATCCTGGTTGGAACTACATAGGTTGCTCCAACCAGGGTGGGATAGTGATCATTAGTATGAACTTCCAAACTTCCAAAGGGCAGTGTAGATAAGTTGCCACCATTGTACCAAACCCTCTAAAAGGGACTTTCTTGCTTCTCCTCTCTCTCTCTGTCCTTTGTCCTCCGTACTGTGTCCTCTCTCCTTCTCTCTGTCCTCCCTAGGGGGAATCCTATGGGAGCTCATATACCATTAAATGGGGTGGGGTTAATGACACTTTTGATGATCATTGTTTCCTTATATGGAGATACTTGAAATTTCTCCTTGCTGATTAATTTACCAAAAAACTGTTCATGAGACCATGGCAGACTAGCAGCTTCTAGAACATCAGAAATGAAATCTTACACCAACCATTGCAGAATTGCACCAGAACTTTTTGTTGGAAACCATGTGGGACTACAAATCGTTGATAAATGACAATGAGGGGCAAAGATGGACCCAGGGCAACACTATATCGGACTTCCACATGACATGCACTTCTTAAAAAGAAAATTTTTGTCTTCATAAGTACCCCCTCCTTAGCCACATAAGTCACCACACATGGCAATAGGACATGGGTTGCCTATTCTCTTTAGGGATTTTGATGTAGAGGATGACTAACAAGGTTTTTAACCATATGTTGTTTGCAATTGATACTTTCAGATTGTCTTCCAGGCACCACCCCTATTCTAATAGGACATGTCATCCTGGGTGAGGTTGTGTTAGGATGTATATTTGTATTTCACTGTACCGTGCCTAGGGCAGGTTATACTAGGTGGTCATGGCAAACCTGGTCAGTTAGTATATAGCAATCATAGCTTAGGTTATATTTTAGGGAATATTAGGCTAAGGTGCATTTGTCACGTTTTAGTTTAACCTTTCACCGAAAAAGTAGGTTTCTTCTATTCCTAACCAATACTGTTAGTTGAAAAAAACAGCTATAGCAGAAAAGAATGTTTATATTTTTTTAATCACATTAAAAACTTATATGTTTTTAATTACATTAGAAACTATCAGAAACAACATAAAATTTTAAGGTAATCTATATTTTTCTAGGCATACAAACCATAGTCTTTGATATACGAGTATTTCATAATTCAAATTGGAATCGGTCATCGAAACTCGGTAATAATGTAGCTAACTGATAACTAAGGGGTGGTGAGTGTGGGGATACCCTCACTCACCATCACTGTGCACTTTTTCCTCCAGTATCAGGGACAACGTGGGGTAGATAATTGTGAAGCTTGATAAAAGGCTCTGGTTTGTGTCAGAGGAACATATAAATTACATGGAAATTTGTCATGTTTCTGTGGATAAACACACCATGTCGCTTTATGTAAAGACTTACTCCTTAGGTGGGGAGTTGTCTCTGTGAGCTGACTGGAAGTTGCAACCTACCAAGAAATGTCATGTTCCCAGTGAAGAATGTGAGCTGGGGAACAATGACTTCTGTACCCCATAGAGGGATAGTACCATCAGTCCACCTTCCACAGTGCACTGTAGGCATTATAGGCTTTTACAGCATCCCATTGGCCTCTAGCTGCACTAATATTTTAGCCCTTCACTTTACCTCCATTCTGTTTCCTTTCTTCAATCTTGCTGTCAAACTACTCCAACCCTCTCTTTTCCCTGTCTAAAGCACTGATTGATTGATAATGCCAAAGTTCCATAAGTCAAG
>NC_089796.1:34204163-34216663 GCF_040412425.1 Macrobrachium rosenbergii | reverse complement strand
GTGTTTGAAGGACCCCGCCTTCTGAACCCAAGGATATCACAAAGCTTCCATTCATGTGTCACGTTTTTCCCATGCACCTTGGTCATGATCGGAAGCCATGACTGAGTGCGTCGGAAACCCGCTGTCTCTAACTGCGGAAATTAATACCAAGGTCAACATAAAAGCCACTTGCACAGGAAACATTTTCACAGGCCAGCAATTAGTCAGCTTAGTCAGTAATATATATATATATATATATATATATATATATATATATATATATATATATATATATATATATATATATATATATATATATATACAGCAGAGTGAGGTGTTATACTGTATATATAGATATATATATATAAACCCTCCGTATTCGCGGTCTCATGATTCGTGAACTCACCTATTCGTGGATTTCTCTATGGAACATATATACGCATTATTAGCTGAAAATCTGCCCATTCACTGTATTTTTCACTGAGAAATATTCACTAATTACTGTATTTTCATCTAATTTTCATGACTAAATGCACTTTTTTGTGATAAAACTATTAAGATACTCAGGTACCCAGATAGTGCTCGAGTTATGATAATTCGTCTTATGATAATTCAATTTTGCAGTGGGATAAGCAATTAATACCGATACGACAATATTTAGAAAATATTTTTAAATTTCGCGCAGGCGCAGGCAGCAGTGTACAACCAGGCAGCGAGAGAGACCAAATTACAATAGACCAACTTCTTTTCCTCCATCTCTTTATCTCATCTTCTAGTTAAAAAAGTAAAAGAGAATGATAAAAGTATTGTTAGTAACGTTGTACTCTTGCGTAAATGCGTGCGTACAGCCATAAACAACCGAACGAGAAACTGTTGTCTTACTTATTACCGAATTGTAAAACAACAGCCGCTTTGCTTGTGTTTCAGCCATTGTACTGTAGTAAACTATTGTCGTAGTTATAGTTCAAATGATGTTAAGTAGAAAAGGACGGATATATTTTTACATTGTACACTTATTCGGTATGAATAAAAGATCGGCAAGGAAATATACTGCTAAATTTAAGATGCAAGCTGTAGCTAAAGCTGAAGAAACAGTGTTCAAGCTGCTAATGACTATAAATTATCGTGAATCGGCAACATGGATGAAACTCGACCGTAGTTGAAATTGGAGAGAAAGTATTTTAATCAAAACTACTGGGCATGAAAGAACACATTACTGCTACTTTTACTCCGTTAATCGATAAATATGTAAAGCTTGTATTATGATGAAATCAAGTGAAAATAGCAAATGGAATCTTGACTTTTTTTTTTACACAAAACAAACGCCCCAAACGGCCAGCGTCTATCGGCAAAAAAAAAGTAGCTAAATTAATCTTACAACGAGACGTATCTAAGTTATATTTCGACTTAAAAACACTTCGTATAATGAAAAATAACCTTACCCCATATAAATAAACTATCTAGAGCAGTGATTCTCAAACTGGGTGCCGTGGCACCTTGGGTTGCCACAGACAGTGCCTAGGGGTGCCACAAGATTGTCATGAATTTTGTCTTGGCTTGATCATTTCATTGAACATTTGTAAAAAATAAATAAAGTTACCAGAAGACTTCATATAATTATTATCATTTGTCTACTACAAATATATATATATATATATATATATATATATATATATATATATATATATATATATATATATATATATATATATATATATATATATATATATATATATATATATATATATATATATATATATATATATATATATATATATATATATATATATATATATATATATATATATATATATATATATGTGTGTGTGTGTGTGTGTGTATGTATAATATATATATATATATATATATATATATATATATATATATATATATATATATATATATATATATATATATATATATATATATATATATATATATATATATATATATATATATATATATATATATATATATATATATATATATATATATATATATATATATATATATATATATATATATATATATATATATATATATATATATATATATATATATATATATATATATATATATATATATATATATATATATATATATATATATATATATATATATATATATATATATATATATATATATATATATATATATATATATGTATATATATATATATATATATATATATATATATATATATATATATATATATATATATATATATATATATATATATATATATATATATATATATATCTTGTAATTTCCACAATGGTCCCGTGGATGAAGTATATATATATATCTTTTATTCAAAAGTCATCTTCAGGGTACTGAAGATGACTTTGGAATAAAAGTTGAAAGTCTTGGTACCAATTCCTTTCATTTTCACGTGAGGACTTATTATATATATATATGTGTGTGTGTGTGTGTGTATAATATATATATATATATATATATATATATATATATATATATATATATATATATATATATATATATATATATTAAATCATGCAATTTGGTGGGATGGTGAAGAAGGGGTGCCATCAGTGATTATATTAGTTAGGGTGCCATCACTAAAAAAAGACTGAGAACCACTGGTATACATGGTACTGAATACAATAGTGTAGGCTAGTGTTAGAGGCAGAAGGAAACCAGTGGGACACTCCAGTGCTTTATTACACGTCCAATCAGTACAGAGGTGTGACTGCAAGTGAAGTGCAGGCGCGCGGAAAACATTGGCGCCAGTTCCGCTCTCCTCCTGACAACATACATCACATACAATCGACCATCCTACATCCCCCCCCTAAGATTATGGCATGGCAGAATGGCATAATATTAAATGAAAATAATAATAAGTAAATATGTATTAAATACATATATATAGACAAAGAAAACTGTAAAAAGAAAATCCCCATAGGACAAAAGTAATGGTTAACACTGAGTGTCACAACATACAAGGACATGCATGGCAACAATACATAGTACATGCATAAAATATGTTTGTACAACAGAATTTCTATCCAATTCGGCTTACCAAAAACAAAAGATAAAATGAGCATGAGGGACAACAAAATGTAACTGTACAAGGTGACGCCAGCACAAGCATGGGTTAACGCTCAATATCACCCATGCCATTATAAGAGGTACAAAAGAAACGAGCAGGTAAAAGTTACTGCTGATTTATTCAAGGTCCAGGCGGTTTATATAGCGGCCGACTGGCGTCGGGCCGCAGAAGACAATGGAAGCAAGGGTGACCTAAGGTCGATAACAATTAATAAATAAATACAGCGAACGAGTACAATATACAATGTAACAATAGACAGAATTAAAGTTGAGTATAATTTTTACGCCTGTGAAAGAAGGAAGACATGGTACACAGTTGATGAACAGAAAAATAATTGCATACACAGTTTAAACAATTGAATTTTACGTGACCTGGCCCGTCCCGCGTGACGAATTGTAGTTACAAAGAAAATGGGCCATCATCCACGAAAATTTGCTTAGCGAGGACTTTACAAACAACATGATCAGCAGAGACTGTACAACATGGCTTTACAAATGCTCCCCAAAGACGTAGGTAACGTCTGATTAACCCTAGAACACGGTCGTTAGCAATAGTGCTCTTAACATGGTCATGGGGTATATTAAACCCCATTTTGGAAAATAAAAAAAAAATGTTGTAATCAAAATTTATTCAATCTGAAAAAAGTACAAGAATATAGAAGCTTTTCTTTCATTTCCCTTGAGATTTAAGTTAATACTGTGGCAAAGTAAATATGTAAGGGGCAACTCAAAAAAGTACTAAAAATAGCCAAGTTCACTACATTACTACAAAAAAAAAAAAATTTTCTGAAAAATCTAAAACTACAGTTGAAGTTTTGAGGCATGACCCAGATACACCCAGGTCATAGGAGCCTCAGCTATGGGAATCACAGCCTCCTGGTAGCAACACACATTGTACGGGAGAGCGTAAAAAAAAACGGGTATTTTTTGCAAGTGAAAAAATAATGATTTTGCAAGTAAAATTTTTTTTATGTTTTTTTGGTCGCTGTATCGTTGTCTATAAACACTAAATAATCGAAAAATTACATGATTAATGTTTTGTCTGCACACAGACAATGGTATTTCAATAAAAATATTGTTTTACATTTCTTTACCACTGTAAATGAACAATAAATTTTCCTAAAAGTTAAAGAAAGACGTATATCCTCTAAATATTTTTTTTACTGTTTTCTGCCATTGTAAATGAGCAGAAAGTGTACTGATTACTGCTGACAATCCCTGCAGAATGGGTAGATGTGGCGAAGGCACACTGGGTTCCCACAGCCGGTGCACCGGTGTCGGGTCTTCCTGTCCTCATTCCTGGGACACAGTGAGCAGGGAATCATGGGAGCTCTGCTGTCAGTCATCACCACACGGCCTGCTGGAGCAATGTTGGCAAGTAGAGGGATGTCACAGACAGTACATATAACCTTCTTGAGGTCAATTGACATCTTTGGAGTGTTGATCAACCTCTTTTCTGCCCATGGTTTGATAGGGGCCACTGCCAACTGCTGCATATATGTGCGCTTGGGTATTTTAGAACCACCTGTCCTCTGCTGGTTTTCATTGTATATTATCCATGAGTAGAAGGCACACATGCCATCATTTTGTCTCTCGACCAACTGCATAGAAGGAGCACACCCTTGGTCTCATTATAAAAAATGCAAATGAGGCTACAGGAGACCCAAGAGGCTCACTCAAAGTACCAAGCCATGGCAATAAAAAAAGAAGCTTGGTATCAGATACCCCATGACCATGTTCTAGGGTTAATCGGCGTATCTGCCGGGGCATTGAAGGGTGCCCCGGGTGCGCGAGGACAACAAAGGGACGTCCTGTGTGCGAGGGTGGCTGAATGTGGGTGTGGGCGGCCTTTTCCGGGGGCGGCCGCGTTTCCGCTTCTTGCGAGGGTCCAGTTGCGGCAGTGGCTGTGCCGTGTTGACGGTTGTGTTCTCCTCCAGGAGGGCGGGCTTGACCCGGTCGATTGACACCCAATCGTTCCTCCTGTGGAGTGCGAGCAGGAATGCCTTGCTGTTGCGCTCCAGCACACGGAAGGGCACCTGGTAGGGCCTGGTCAGTGGTGGGCGGACGGCGTCATCTCTGACGAAGACGTGGGTAGTGGAGGCCAGCCCGGGCGGCGTGAAGGTGGCCGACCTGTCGGTATATGTTCTCTTGTAGGGGGCAAACTTTCCGACGATTTTGCGAAGCCTCTGGACCTATGGGTTGTGGCAATCCTCTGTCACTAGTTCGCCCGGGACCACGAGGGGCTCGCCGTATGTTTTCTCGGCTGCAGAAAGGGCGCCGTTGGCCCTGGGGGTGGTTCTTAACAAAGGAGGGCCCACGGCAGCTGGTACTTCCAGTCCTCGGTGGTACAGCGGGCCATAAGGGACGCCTTCAGGGACCTGTGGGAACGCTTGACCAAGCCGTTGGTGGCTGGGTTGTAGGCCGTGGTGGTGTGATGAGCTGTCCCCAGCAGCTGGTCAGGGACGCCGAGACGGCTGATCCAGCTGGAGAGTAGGGCCTCGGCGCAGGCACTGGTGGTGGGCTCTTGCATTGGCTTGGCTTTGGGCCGCCTTGTTGAGCGGTCTACCGCCGTCAGGAGATATCTGGACCCGCCTGACGGGGGAAGGGGCCCGACGACGTCGATGTGCACATGGCTGAAACGCCGCCCTGGCTGCGGGAACTCTCCTACCCCAGATTTGGTGTGCCGCCCCACCTTGCTGGTTTGGCAATGCAGGCACTGTCTCGCCCAGGTCCTCGCGTCCTTCTGCACCCTGTGCTGGACGAACTTCTCTGACAGCAGCTTGGCCGTCGTCCTGCCGGAGGGGTGTGACAGGCCGTGGATGATGTCGAATACCTGGCGGCGGCGGGAGGCTGGCACTAGGGGGCGGGGCTGACCGGTGCTGACATCACAGAGGAGATTTGGGCCCCTGAGGGTGAGGGGCACATCCCTCCACTTTAGGGATGTGATGGCGGTGCGGTAGGCTGGGGTGTCTGGATCGGCGGCCTGCTCCCTGGCGAGGTCTTCGTAGTTGATTCCCAGCTGCACATGGCATTCAGCTCGACCCTGGAGAGGGCGTCCGCCACAGGGTTTTTCCTGCCAAGGAGGTACTTGATGGAGCAGGTGAACTCGACAACGGCCGAGAGATGCCGTTGCTGCCTAGAGGACCACGCATCCCCCTGCTTGGTGAAGGCGTGGACCAGCGGTTGGCAGTCTGTATAGATTGTGAAGGGCGTGCCCTCCAGGAGGAACTTGAAGTGCCGGACTGCGCGGTACACTGCGCAGAGTTCCCTGTCGAAGGTGCTGTAGCGGGCCTCTGCAGGGTTGAACTTCTTGCTGAAGAAGGCGATGGGCTGGGGGTGCTGATGATGACCTGTTCCAGGACAGCACCACAGGCGACGTTGCTGGCGTCCGTTGTCAGCTGAAGGGGGGTGCTGGGATCCTGGTGGGCCAAGGCGGTTGCCTCGGCGATGGCGGCCTTCGTCAGGGAGAAGGCCTGCTGCTGGCTGGGTCCCCACAGCAAGGATTTTGGTTGGCCTTTCAGGGTCTCCATCAAAGGGGCTGTGGTGTGTGCGATTCCGGGGATGAACCTTCTGTAGTAGTTCACCACCCCGAGAAATCCTTGGATGGCCTTGACGGAGGTGGGGACGGGGAACCTGGTGACGGCTGCGACTTTGGATGTGAGCGGACGGACGCCATCTGGGGATACCTCGTGGCCCAGGAAGTTGGCCTTGTGTACGCTGAAGGTGCATTTGTCAAAACGTATGACGAGGCTGTTCTCCTGCAGGCGCTGCAGGACTGCCCGGATGTGTTTTTGGTGCTCCTTGTGGGACCTGGAAAATATAGGGATATCATCTACGTAGCAGATGCAGAACTTTAGGTCCCCCAGGATGCTGTCCATGAGCCGCTGGAAAGTCGCCCCAGCGTTCCTCAGGCTGAATGTAGAGAAGGCGAACACATAGGACCCGAAAGGCGTGATGATGGCAGTCTTTGGTATATCCTGTGGCGCGACCAGTACCTGAAAATAGGATTTTAAGAGATCCAACTTAGTAAATATTTTGGCCCCATGGAAGGAGGCTGTGAGGTCCTGCATGTTCAGCAGGGGATAATGGTCAGGTTCCGTTGCCAGGTTGAGTCGCCTGTAGTCGCCGCAGGGTCTCCAGGAACTGTCCGGTTTCTGCACCATGTGGAGAGGGGAGGCCCACGGGCTGGAGGCCTTCTTGCAGATTCCCATTCGTTCCATCTCGGCGAATGCATCCTTGGCCTCCTGAAGGCGTCGAGGGGGAAGCCTCCGGAACTTCGCATATGCAGGGGGGCCCTTTGTTTTTATGTGGTGATATATGCCATGTTTGTCTGGGTTCCCGGACTTTTGGCAGAGCTCGGGCCTGAACACGTCAGGGAACTCCGTCAGCAGCTGCGAGTACTGGTGGGGCGGCAGAGCAGATGGTGGGCACCTTGGGTCCCGCTGCCAATGGGAGGGACTGGCAGGAGTCTGTATCTAGAAGGCGTTTCCGACCGACGTTGACTGCCAGCCCGAAGTGCGCCAGGAAATCCCCACTCAGGAGCAGGGTCCTAACGTCCGCGACAATGAAGTCCCAGGAGTACCTCCGGCCAAGGATGGAGATCAACAGGGGCCTGGTTCCGTAGGAGAGGATGGGGACCCGTTGGTGGCCGTCAAGGAGGCAGCCGGATCCGGTTCCTGCTTGCGGTCTTCTCTAGATGCTGGGAAGATTGATCTAATGGCCCCCGTGTCTACCAGCATCATCCTGCCGGAGACGGTGTCGCGGACGTAGAAGCCTATTGGTTCTGGGCCCCTGGGTTCTTCTGCTGCCATGGCGACCTATCCTGCTGGCTGCCGCCTCCCCTGTTTTTTAAACGGACGAATGAACAGGGCGGCAGGCAGTTCCGGACATCTTTGCTGAACCGCCTGTGGTAATGGCAAAGACCTGGGGAATTCCACCTGTTGGGAGGCACTGGGCGCCTCCTGGTGATGCGTTGACCTCTTCCTCTGCACCCTCCTCCTGCTGGATGGCGCTGACTGGTAGTGTGGGCACTGGTACCAGCTTTGTTGCCTTTACGGAGTCCGTCAAGTGCTGTGCTGAGATGATCAGGTCTTCAAGGGGCATTGCGTAGGGCTCCGGGATTTGTGTGCGGACCTCCAGGAGGAGCTGACGGAGGAGGATCTCCCGCGACAGGCTTATCTCGCGCTTCTTTTTACTGCTGTTGGTGTCTGGGATGGTGAGGAGGTTTCGGATCATGCCCCATGACTCCATGACGCTCTGATCCTGCTGCAGGTTGATGGTGAGGTCGAGGGCGCGGGTGGCCTGCTCGGCAACCTGCAGGGAGCATGTCTGGAGGAGGGTTTTCTTCAGGAGGTGGTAGGTAAGGGGCATGCATTTATGGACAGGGTGGCTCTGGATTGGCCCGCTTGGCTGGGGAGGGTGCGGGGCGCGGGCAGGGGTGTGGAGGAGCATGAGAGCCTCGGCACGGGGACGGGCGCGGGGATATGGGTGGGAGGTAGACCTCCGAATCCACGAGGTCAGCGGTTAATTGAATGAGGGAGGGGATGTCCGTGTCCATACTCACTCTTTGCCCTCTTATATGGAGTAGGGTACTCGCATCAAAATGCACTTAGGAGCGCGTCGTATGAGTCAGCTAATGACGCTGGTGATTTTGCTGACGAGAGTCAGCACACCCAAACGCTGGTTCAGCACCGTGATTAGTCCGCTAATGGCGAGAGTAAGCTCCCGAAGCCAAGACTGAGTTGCCGTATGGGTCCGCTAATGGCTTCGGGAACCACTCCAGGGGTCACCACTATAAGAGGTGCAAAAGAAATGAGCAGGTAAAAGTTACTGCTGATTTATTCAAGGTCCAGGTGGTTTATATAGCGGCCGACTGTTGTCGGGCCGTGGAAGACAATGGAAGCAAGGGTGACCTGAGGTCGATAACAATTAATAAATAAATACAGCAAACAAGTACAATATACAATGTAACAATAGACAGAATTAAAGTTGAGTACAATCTTGATGCCTGCGAAAGAAGAAATGCATGGTACACAGTTGATGAACAGATAAATAATTGCATACACAGTTTAAACAATTGAATTTTACATGACCTGGCCCGTCCAGCATGACAAATCGTAGGTACAAAGAAAATGGGCCGTCATCAAAGAAAACTTGCTTAGCGAGGACTTTACAAACAACATGATCAGCAGAGACTGTACAACATGGCTTTACAACAGACTCGCCCATCCATGAGGGTTGCACTGTGCGCCTTTTTGGATGAGGTGGAGCGGGTTACGGGCATGGGGGAATGGCTGAGAACACTGGGGACTGCCGTTTTAACACTTCCAGGTGCTTACTGTTTCTAAGTGACACCCGACCGCTTCCATCCAGCCTAATGAGATACTGTCGGTGGCCCTTAGACTCCACTACCAACCCAGATTGGTCCCAGGTTTTGGTTACAGGATCCTGCACTCTTACCCTGCAGCCTACAACCAGGGGTAGAAGCTCCCTGGTACCAGTAGGTGGTGGGGTCTCCTCTCGGGACTCTGCCATTCGTAGCTCCCTCCGCTGAATTATCTCATCCCAGTGTCTCTCCACCTTGTAATGCTGTCTGGGTGTTGGCACTCCATCTCTGAGCTGCCTGCCAATAGCGAGCTGTGCTGGGGACTTGTCAAACCCCTTAGGGGTGTATTAAGGTACTGAAGAATTGCCAGGGATGCCTTGTTGCAATTGAGGCTGCCTTCTTTGCCTAGGCTGATCCTCTTGGCAGTCTTGACTGCTACTGATGACAGGCGATGACAGGCGTAATCCCCATTTTCTGAAGAATGATGTGGTCTCTTCACTAATGAGGTTTGTGCCCCCATCTATCAAGATTAGCCCTGGTGCTCCCCATCTTGTGAAGTAAGTCCTCAAAACTGATATAATTCTTGATGATGTGCTATGTGGGAAGTGTGCCACTTCCAGCCACCTGGTGAGCCTGTCTGCATAGGCCATGTACATATGGCCCTCCAACTGTAGCATGTCCACCACTGTCGACTGGAATGGGTATTCTGGGGGTGGTGTGAGTACTGATGGTTCAGCAGGTTGTGATGGAGCATGTACATCACAAGAGGCACATCCATCCCTGTGGCTCTGCAGGTCGCCTTCCATCCCTGGCCAGTAAACCGATTGTCTAGCCTTGCAGAGCATGGAGTCTACCCCCTGATGTCCTGCATGAAGGCCTGTAATGACTTGACGGTGAAGTTCCTCTGGGATGAGCAGACGTGGGCATCCTTGTTCGCAAATGTAGACTATCAGATCTTCTACCATAGATAACCTGTCCCTAACTGAGTAAAACTGACGTAGGCAGGAACCTCCTGTGCCTTCTGCGGGCGCCAGTCATTTACTGCAACTTTAGCTGCCAGCAGCTGGTACACAGGGTCTTTAGAGGCTGCTTCTTTGACCCTCTCCTCATCCAGTATGAGGCATTCTTGCTCAAGGGCGGTGGCTGAAGCAGCGACAAGGGCGGCAGTCATATCCTCTTCAAGTTCAGAATCCTTGTCATCTGGTTCACAAAGGAGACCAGAGAAGCATGATAAGAAGTCAGCAGTGCAATTCCTCTTTCCTGGCAAGTATCTTACCTGGAACCTGTATTGTAGGGTCTTCTCCTTGAGACGGAAGAGTCTTGGGTTTAGTATATCCTTCAGCTCTCTATCACCCAGGAGCTTGACCAGCGGGCGGTGATCAGTCACGATCAGTAAGTTGGGGCAGCCCAACAGGAGTAGCCTGGCCTTCTTGAGACACCATGTGACAGCTAAGGCTTCTCCCTCAACAGCAGCATACCCAGCTTCAGCCTGCGACAAATGGCGGCTCCCACATAAGGCGATATGCCACCCACCCTTGCAGCAAATGGGACATCAGCCGAGGCACAAGCACAGTACTGCTGCAGGATGACAAACCCGATCCCATCCCTGCTCCAATCTGTTAGGGCCGCTGTAGGTCGGGATTTGTCATAGTATACCAGCCCATCCTTGGTCAGCTTGCATATGGCCTACTGTGCTTGGCAGAATCTCTCTTGTAGGTTGCTATCCCAGTACACATTCTTGCTTGTAGACTTCTTCAGGAGGTCTCTAAAGGGTTCCATCAGCGGGGCAGTGGCGAGGAAGGGTGCCAACTGGTTGACAAAGCCAGAAAGACCTGATGTCAGTGACAGAGGGGTTGTCTGGCATTGGGAATCTGTATGGCAGCTAGACAGAACTGAGTATCCCAGCTGGAATCCGACAAAGTTATTTGTGTTTTCTGGGGATGCCCTTTTTGGCACATGGCGTTATCAAACCTCTTGGTTGTCAGGCATCTGAATGCTGAATCATCAAACCTCTTGTGTCCCATGAAGCTGAACAGTGTCCCATTTTCTTCTGTACCGTAACGCCCCAGGGTGTGATAAAGGTTGTGTGTCTGTGGTTCTCTTCATCTAACTCCACCTGGTGGAAGCCCCAATGCACATCTGCCACTGTCTTGAGGAATGTAAAGGCACCCCAGAGATCATGTCGAAAGGAGCAGGGGTGTAATGCGCCTCTCTCCTGCAGGAGGCATTAAGGCGTTAAAACTCCACAGTGCGGTGGGGCTGACCTGACTTCTTGGCAACAATGACCATCCTCGAACACCATTCTGTTGCTTCACCAGTAGGTACCTCCTCAATGATGCCCTTCTTGATGTCCTGGTCCAACTGCTTCTTCACTTCTGACTCCCAATGCTTCGGCACTGATGCTGGGGTGTGGCATGCATAGGGGGTTACCCCTGGCAGTAGATGAATATGGCGCGGCTTGCCCTCCATGACTGGGAGGGGCTCCCTCTCTGTATTGAAAGTTGATGACGAAAAATGGCGCAAGAGCCACTGCTCCAACTTTGGAACGTTCTCCTCCACTGATGGAAAGGGCATGGATGAGGGCTTAGGCAGGGATGGCCCAATGGGTGTATGGACCTCACGCTCCAGTGCGAGGCTTGCTGACACTGGTAAGTGGTGGGGAAAGGACTGGGGCACGAGGCCAAGGTCCTTACAAGCAGCCAATGAAAGGAAGTTGTCCTGGCACTGTACTGAATGCGAAGAGGGGCAGTCCCCATACACTCCAATCGAACATTGGCAACATCATGTAGGCTCCTGTAGTGTTGTGAAAGGGCAGGTCTTTCAATGAGGGTCAACAGCAAGGTGGGGCCTGCAACACACACTTGGGCCCCGTGTCTACCACAGCCCGTACAGGCTTGTGACCCTTAGGCCTAGGCCCATGCACTGATGAGGACACTATCACTTGTATAGTAGACTGCACACTGGGTTGTACCCCGGCGGTGACTGCTCCCAGTGCTACTGACGAAGCAGGGGCATCCCTCACCATCTTCTTCTTGCTCCTACAGAACCATTTCAAGTGGCCAATTTTTTGACAGCCATGACAAACACTATATCTCGCTGGGCACAACACCTTCCTTGGCTCATGCTG
>NC_089796.1:34186663-34199163 GCF_040412425.1 Macrobrachium rosenbergii | reverse complement strand
TTGGACCGTTGTCCTTGGCCGGGAATCGGAGGGCCCAAGGCCAAAGGGGCGGCAGGGTGTGCCATCTGGGTCAGCTGCTGCGACAACTGACCCAGGAATTCTGTTCGCCATCTCGGACATTAACCGGCGCAGTTCGCAGTTCATCAGCCCAGGAAGACGGGGCAGAATCATGACTCGCGGAGGAATCTGAGGCGGGTGGCGAGAGAGGGGACGGCCGGAGGGCGGGGTTGACTTGCGTGCAGGGTGACCAGCTCAGGCACTGACATTGGCACTGGCGCTGGTAGCGATGTGGTGGTGGTCTCGTCTGTCTGGACGGACGGAGACTGGCACTGCCTAGTGCGCCTAAGTGGCACTGGCAGAGGAGTTGAAAACCGAGATTCTCCTGCAGGGAGATCTGGTTGGGGCCTCGGCACTGGTACTGATGCCGTGCCGGGCACTGGACTCGGATTTGGATGATTAATTGGGGAATGGGGACCCCGGAATGGTTGTGGTTTGAAATGGAACGTAAAGTCTTGGCCCTAGAGGACGTCATAGCCTCCTGGAATGTGTTTTGCTATGGCGAGATGAAGGGTCCTGGCTCTGTGGGGTCGGGTGACCCTCAGTTGGACTGTAGGGAGGATTATTTTGAAATCGTTTATGCCCTCAATGGTGACGAGCTTGTGTCGGTCTATTATAGCTCCATAGGGAACTTTGTCCCTCCTTATGAGGGAAATTTGCGCGCCAGAGTCGTCAAATGCCGTGACCTGGCGTGCTGAGTATTTACCTCGAGGAGGTGCCACATAGATGGGACCCTCGGCAGGAGGGCCTAAGGACTCGGGATTCGGCCAGGTTGGCACTGCCTTATTATTTCTAGGGCATTTTGCCCATGAGGAAGAGTGGCCATAAACCTTGCACTCCGTGCAAAAGGTTTGGCTGAAATCTCTTTGCACTGTCCCGGCAGAGCTCAGGCGACTTATTAGGGGATGGTCTGGGAGAGAAAGACACGGGTGGTTTACTGAGGCATTGCTCTTTGGCATGCCCAATCCTTTTACAGAACCCGCACACAACGGGCTTCTGTGATTGCCCATTCTTCGGCGGAGGGCACCCGAAAGGAAGGTGGGTGGAGTTATTTTGCGCTGCAGGAGCTCTCCTGGGGTGATGGGTGTCCCAGAGATCCGCTAATCGGCAGCACTCAGCTAAGGTTGGGGCTCCTTCTCGGTGATGTGCGTGGCGAGGCCGACGGGGTGTAGAGTAGGAAGTTCTCTATTTGTATTTGTTCGATTGCCTTGTTGAGGGTCGTAACCCCCACGGACTCGAACCATTTGGCACGGGCAGGCTCGGACTGGTATGCCCAGTCTGCCCAGGTCTGATTTGCTTCCTTCACTAGCCCGCGCCAGCCCCTCCTCCAGCATTCAGGGGTTATCTCGTACTCCTTTGCGATAGTCTGGCGTACGACCTCCCAATTTTCCTGCTCCTCCGGCGGGAGGGCTTTGTAGGCAATCAGGGCCTTCCCTCCAAGGAACTTGCCCAACACCAGGGAGAGTTCGGCAGCACTCAGGGGGCAGGCCTTTAACACTGTCTTCGTGCTGTCGAGCCACATCTCGGACTCGGCCTCCGTCCACTTTGGCATGCAGGCGAGAGCCTGGCTGAAGGCTCTCATTCCCAGGGGGGCAGGTGGAGGCGAAGGGCCACTCTGTTGCAGCATCGCGAGTTCATGGGCACGCTGCGTGTCCCTTTCTTCCCTCTCGGCTTCCCGTTCCTGTCTCTCTGCCTCTCGTTCCTGCCTTGTGGCTTCTTCTCGTTTTTCCTGAGCCTGTCTCTCTGCCTCTCGTTCCTGTCTTTCTGCTTCTCGTTCCTGTCTCTCTGCTTCCTCTCGTCTCTCCTGAGCCTGTCTTTCTGCTTCCTCTCGTCTCTCCTGAGCCTGTCTCTCTGCCTGTATGGCATCCATCCTCTCCTGTACCCAGTCTCTTAGTTCTCTCCCGGAAAGGCCGAGTTCCTTCCCTGAGGACATGAAGAACTTGAAATCCTCGCTCTGCTGAGACCGTGTCGACATTTTGCAGGTGGGAGAGGACGCTAGTGACACACAGAATTAATTTCCCAGAGCTGTGGGAATTTTGGAAATTTTCCCCAAAGGACGTAGGAATGATCTCCCGCCCTGGCACAGCGGGCTGATTTGGGGGGCGATGATTAACAAGTGATTGGTCTCCCAAGGTACCGACAAAACGGGTTTGGTTGGGGACGATGATTAGCAATGATTGGTCTCCCAAGGTACTGACAAAACGGGGCTGATTGGGGACGATGATTAGCAATGATTGGTCTCCCAAGGTAACGACAAAATGGGTCAGTTGGGGGCGATGATTAACAATGATTGGTCTCCCGATTTACCGACGGAGCGGGCTGATTGGGGACGATGATTAGCAATGATTGGTCTCCCAAGGTAATGACAAAACGGGTCAGTTGGGGACGATGATTAGCAATGATTGGTCTCCCGATTTACCGATGGAGCAGGCTGATTAGGGACGATGATTAGCAATGATTGGTCTCCCAAGGTAACGACAAAACTGGTCAGTTGGGGACGATGATTAGCAATGATTGGTCTCCCGATTTACCGACAGAGCGGGCTGATTGGGGACGATGATTAGCAATGATTGGTCTCCCAAGGTAACGACAAACAGGCTGACTTGGGGACAAGACAGGAATGTATAGGTCTCCCTAATTACCGACGAAACGGGCTTATTTGGGGACTAGGTTGGGATATATATGGGTCTCCCGAATTACCGACGAGGCGGACTTATCTGGGGACTGAATTGAAACTGAATTGGTCTTACCAAATTACCGACGAAGCGGGTTTATTGGGGACAAGAATAGAATATATAGGCTCCCTAGAATTCCCGCACAGACAAAGTCTGATTAGCGAGGGCACTAGTTTTACTGACTTATGGGAGAAGCGTTATTCTCAAGGGCAATTAGGTGGGGGGCCATCCCGCATTCACAACAGATAGGCAACACACACAGCCGTACTAAAACACAAAAAAAAACAAAACACAAAAAAAAAACAGAACAATATATAATGTCAGACCCCCAATAATGCAAAACAATTTGGTAGAGCGAAGAAAATCAAACAAACAAATTTTTACACATTCCTAACTGGGCCACGAAATGATGGTCCAAGGTCGTGTCTCGGTGTGTTTATCTTATAGGCTGTCTGCGTCGAATGAATGAAGTAAACAAAGCTCCGGGACTTCCCTGAACTGAGGGAACAGACGACGGTTGTTGACCCTTTTTCGTCCTTGGCGTATAATATACGCTTTCGCTCCTATTTCTAAAACGAGAGAGAGTAAAATGAGTCAGCGATGCTAGTCTGACTTGCGAACACGTGGTTTCCGTCGATTTCTCGCGTCTTTCTAAGGATTCGGTTTCGAAATCACTCGTTTCTACAGGAGGGATATGCGCACTATTCCTTTAATGATTTAGCACCTATATAACCTTATTGAATGGCATGTAAGCCGCGTGCAAAGGCTTCCAAAGCTAAGTTTCGGCGATTCTCTCTCTTGTTTTCCTCTGACATGTGCCCTACTATAAAAAAAAATTCTAGGGTTAGTCACGTTTGCTAAAACGTCCTACGCTAAATAAACACAGCTTACTTACGCAGAATTTCCTTGGCCTGTTGCGCTGGCTTTTCAAAGGTTCGTAATCTGTCTCTTATCCAGTTTAGCTGAGCTAATTGCTGATTTCACAAATTGCAACACAAACAACAAAGGGGAAGAGGGGGGGATGCAATCATTACGAGAATCACTGGTTAGGTCGCCATTTTTACATGTTTCCTGGTGAAGGTGGTTCTTATGACTCCACATTTATTACTTTACTCTAAAATGGCCTTGCAAGATACCTAGGACATATAAAACACAAACAAAAGGGAGTTGTACAAGGTGTTGAAAAAAAAAAAGTGGAACTTTTTTCACTTTGTTCTTTTTAACTTTTGAGTGTAGTGTCCACCCTTTATGGTCCTTGATTTCTACTCTTTGCTTGTTTCAAAATTTTACGAGTGTTTTTTTTTTGGGGAAAGTTCAAATTATTTATAATGGTTAGTTCGTGTTCTTGCTTTGGAGACTCATTCAGTTTCAGAATGTTACGTTTTAAGTTTGGAAAAGCATCAATAGTTTGCAACCATAAAATTCCTCCTTTAAAGTGATTAAATTTAATACTAGAGTTTTGAGACCGAACGAAAACCTTTAATCCACCTCAAAAGTTTACTTCTAGTCCCAGCGTTTGAAGACGGGAAGTGCATTTTCACTCAGCAGCCGAGAAGGGCGTGTCAACTCTTCTCCTGTAATTTTCACCTATCCAGCCTAAATTTTATCATGTAGCATTAAGTGACTAGTGTGACCGTTGGTTGAGGATGATCCTGCTTGGAAGTGCGAGCACTTGGATTACTTCTTTTTGAGGCTACTATACCATGGAGTTACAGCAAGTTTACATCGACTCGTGAATTAACGACAGCTGCAATTGACCTAGAGACTGATGCTTGTGCCTTGTAAATTTCACTCAAGTTACTCATTCACTTTGAATGAATTGTCTCCTTAACCTGAACTATAAAAAATCATCCAAAGGACCAACCATATTGTTTTTATTTAAAATTTAGAATTTATTGCCGGTTTAATTACTTATAATTGTGAGGTGTCGGTTTTATTTTGCTCGTTCGAGTTCATATTTGTTCGATCTTCATACATTTATTATATTAATTGGCAATTAAATAGTTTTTGATATTATATTTTCGTATATTTGCTCTCTATTAATAGAGCGTATTTATCGCATATTTATAGATCCTGAGGACTTTTCTGATATTGGGGGTTATTAGTGAGGTCGCATCATCGGTCTTCATAGGGACGGATACCTCGCTTAAATGCCAAGAAGCAATAAGACAACCTACGATCCTGAGCCATTTTCTCTAATACATATTTCAGTGAAAGTTCTGTTTTATGTAAAATAAATATTTAAATTCGCTCTTGATTATAATTTATTGCCATTTGATAAATTTTTAAACTTCCAGTATTTTGAAAATGGCGCCCAACGTGAGGCAGGTTAAAGGTCTTTTGCTTCATGGTGTTCTTCCTCGTCGGGTTAAATCTTTCGATCGCGGTCACACATTTTTAGCTTCGTGAATATTTTACTTGTCTATTATTTTGCTGGGTTGGTTATATTTTTTGTGAATCTTTGCGAATTTTGCATAGGTTATATTTCCTTTGATAACGCTTTGCTTAATTTCTGAATTTGTTAATGGGTTTATTCCATTATATATTGTACATTTTTTGCTTTTTAAGTTTAGCTGAATTTACATGCAATATGGAGAATTTGAGTGCTCTTAAGATTTCACGTGGTCATTGTCGAACACAGGTGACCAAAAAGTGTCACAGTGTAAGGCTTAAATATGGTACTCTCACTGAGCAAGAAAGGGTTAGTTTTGTATTATCCCTTCAAAATTTAAAAATAAAGTTAGATAATTTGGACTCTCAGATAGTGGATATATGCTTTAAATTGTGTTTTGAATTCTGTTACAGTGAAAAAGGATGAATCTGATATCAAAGATGAACTCAATTCTTGTGCTACTTATACGGATAATATTTTATCATCATTAGCTATGCTCGAGAAAGTCACAGCAGAAATTCCCTTGCCTAGTAACCCTTCTCCTAAGATTAAATACCCATGTTTGTCTCTTCCTGTATATAATCATTCTGAGGGGGAAAGCATAGAAAAAATTTTTAAGGACTTTGAGAAGGATATGGAGACGATGAAAGTAGACTCTTATCTTAAATTTATTTATCTCCAAATTCAACTAGGTAAACAGCCATTAGCTCTTGTGAAATCTTTATCTTCTACTGAACAGAATTATGAGGAAGCCAAAGCCTTGTTACAAAAAAGCTTTTGGTTCTGAAATGTTAATGTCAATAATATCCTACTGGATTTAAATTAACGTATTAGGTCCAGAAATTTGAAACTATGCTTGCACTTTCAGGATTAAAATTAACGTATGACTCTGACCCATATGCCTTTATTGGTAAGATGAGAAGCATTAAAAACTCATTCGCTGCACTTGCAATAACCACTGATGATGTCTTGCAATATTTCTTTTGGGATGCTATGAATGATGGTCTCAAATTACAATTAACTCAGATTACAAATAAAAACAAACCTTTGCTTAAGGATATTGAGGATAATATTTTTGAGGCCACAGAGCGTTACCTTGGGGTTCAGAAAAGATATCAGGAGAAGAAAGTTAATTGCAAAGTTCAGTCAGATGCTAGATCAACATTAAGTTTTGCTAGTAACGTACAGATTGACTCTTCCAGTGCAGTGAAATTAAAGGGTTGTATTTTGTGTAGGGACGAAAATGGTTCCGAAAATGCTGATCATCCAGTTAACAAGTGTAAGGTTTATGCCTCTCCAAAAGCAAAGGTCGAAAGGCTGCAAAAGTTGAATGCTTGCACTAAATGTGCTAATCCTCATAAAACAAGTGCATGTAGATTCAGGTTCTTGAGAAAATGTAACAAATGTAACAACTGGCATTTCAGTTTTTTGTGTGATAGTAATGGTAAAGTTGCTACTGATAACGTTAATAAAGAAAAGAGCTCTTCCCTCGGAGCAACAAATGGCATGATAAGCACAGATTGCAACAAGCTCCTTTTACATACTGGGGCTTCCATTTTACCCACTTTCTCGGTTGTTTTGTCTAATAATGAGCAAATGCGTTGTCTTAAAGACAGTGGTTCTCAGCTTAATTTTATTGATGCTGAATTTGCAAAGCGAAATAATTTGGAAATATTGGAGTCAAATTTCAGTGTCACTATAAGAGGTATTAACTCTCAAAGAAATTTGTTGACTAATGTTGTTCGTGTTTATTTAAATAATAATGTGAACAGTTTTTGTGTGGAAGCAATCTGCATTCCAGAAATCAGTACAAAGCTAATTCTTCCAGGTTTGAGTCGAATTGTTGAAAGATTTCTGGAAAAGGGATATGCATTTGCAGATAAATTTTTGGCAAAAGGGAGGATATGATCTCTGATATTAAGTTCATACTGGAACTAATTCTATTCATTGTTTACCAGAAATGACGAAATTGTTTGGCTCTGGTGTTCCCTCTGCATATCTGGAAACTTCCCTTGGCATTATGCTTTCTGGAAATGTTAATGAATACCTGAGAAATTTGAAAAGTATTCCTCACAGCAGTAATTATGCAAGGAATCCAAGCGTATTACTTAATCATTCTGAGGCTGAATCAGTGGCTATTATTGAGCCGGAGAAAGATCATTCCCCTAATACTGAATGTATTTCTGCAGAAGTAAATTATGCTGTACTTGATGATAAAAGTAATCTTGTTCAATCTGAACTAAAAAAAGGCTACCGATGCTATTCTCTCTGAACAGTGTTCTCAGATGTTGAATTATGATCAAACTTTGTATAATGAATCTTGTGTCGAAAATGATATGCATTTGATAAATTGTGTTTTGAATTCTGTTACACGCAGTGATGATGGGAGACTAGTGCTTCCTATCTTATGGAACAAGAAAGTGTCTCATCTTCTTGGTAAAAATGAAACTCTTTCAAAGTTGGTGCTAAAGTCTAACTTTAAGAGATATCACAAAGATGGTAAGTCTCTTGGAATGATAGACGATGTTTTCAGAGAACAAGAGCGTCTGGGCATAATAGAGAGGGTAGATAATTTATCTCCATTCCTGGAGGAGCATCCTAGTTTTTCCTTTTTGCCACACATGCCTGTATTCAGGTTCCAAAAGGAGAGTAGCAAATGCAGAAATGTTTTTCTTTCTAATATTTGTGAAAATGATCCCTCAAAGCCTTTAACAGTCAGCCACAATCAGGCAATGTTAGCTGGCCCTTGCCTTAATAAGAAAGTATCTACTTCTATACTGCAATTGAGATTTGATAGCAATGTCCTGTGCTTTGACTTGAAAAAAGCATTCTTGCAAATTGTGTTGCCTGAAGCTGATCAGCAAAAGCTTTTGTCTTATTGGTACAGAAATGTTGCCAAGAGTGATTTTTCATTAATTGTGTACAAACATGTTCGGCTTCCTTTTGGTCTTAGACCTAGTCCTGCTTTACTGCTTTTAGCTTTATATTATATTCTCATGATTGATAGAGAGAATGATTCGCCACAAATTAGGAATTTGAAGAGAAATATTTATGATTTATGTTATATGGATAATTGTGCGATTTCATTCAATGACCCTGTCAAATTGAAATGGGCCTTCGATAATTTGAAGCAGATTTTTGCACCTTATGGATTTGAAGTACAACAGTTTATAACAAATTGTAAATCTTTGCAGAGTTCCATTGATGGAGAAACTGGTGAGAAGTCGACCCTGTGACTAAGCTTTTTGGATTGCTTTGGAATACAGAGACTGATTCTTTGTCCACCCAGAAATTAGTTTGGATAAGAATGCTTCATCTAAAAGGCAGATTTTGAGTTCAATTGCATCAAATTTTGATCTCTTTAATTTTTGTGGACCTTTACTAAATAGAGCTAGAATATTCATGCATTCTTTACAGTGCAATAAAGAAATTGGTTGGGACAATAGGATGTCTGATGATCTGCTAAGAGAATGGATTAATATTACTAAGCAGCTACATTCTTCTCCAGAGATTTCAGTTAATAGATTTGTTGGTAGGAGAGATGATATGTATAATTTGATTGCATATACAGACAGTTCTAGAAGCATTTACGGTTGTGTTGTGTTCTTATATAATTTGAGAACAAAAAAAACAATCTTTGTCATAGCTAAGAACAGATTTGTTAACA
Organism: Macrobrachium rosenbergii; assembly: GCF_040412425.1. NCBI lineage: Eukaryota > Metazoa > Arthropoda > Malacostraca > Decapoda > Palaemonidae > Macrobrachium > Macrobrachium rosenbergii. The sequence continues at coordinate 34,190,372 of NC_089796.1, read as the reverse complement.
AACAGTTAGAATCTAAATCCATACCTTCTCTTGAATTTCAGGGTTTCTTTAGGGACTGAAGTATTACATGATATTAGAAGAGAATTAAGTGGTTCTAATTGTGTTGAGCCTATTAACATAGTAGGAATGGAACTATACACAGATAGTCTAGTTTGCTTACATTGGTTATCAGCACATGTTACAAAGTTTGATAAATTACGTAATTTGAGCATCTTTGTGAAAAATAGATTAGATAGTATCTGCAGAATGTGTGAAGAATTCCCTATTAAGTTTAAATTTTGTGCAGGCTCTAAAAACCCAGCTGATGCAATCACCCGACCTCTCTCCTATAATCAATTAATGAATTCTAATTTTTTCAGTGGTACTGTTGCTGATGTAGATATTGATGTTTCCGCAAGTGATCTGATGGAATACATTGCTCAGAGAAGAAGGTATAAGCTCTTCTCTTGAAAGTAGTCATGTTCATGTTGCTACTGAATCTGTGGTTCGAGAGGATATAAACCATTTGGTTTCTATGGATTCCTTTTCTGGCTTCAAGAGTATAGTTTCAGTCCATAGGTATGTGATAAGGTTTATTAATAACCTGAAAATTGCAGTAAAGATGAGGGACCCAAGTAAATATTCACATTTTAATTGTCTTACTGATGAAGAAACTTTGTCAGAAGCTTATAACTTGGTAATCTACAGAGACCAGCAGATTCACTTTCCAGAAGTTTTTAAATATTTTGCAGGGTCTTCTAATGCAGTTAAAGAGATCCCTAATATAATCAGCCAACTTAATATTTATCCAGATCACAATGGTATATTGCGTGTTAGAAGTAAGACTGCACGCTGGAAGGACAGAGATAAATTTATGTTCTCGCCTATCCTTTTGTCAAAGGATAGCGTCCTGACCAAGAAAATAATCTTGGAAATGCATAAAATGACCAAATGACCAACCTTGCTGGCATCTTCTCATTGTTGACTGAATTTCGGAAAACTTTTTGGGTTTCACATTTCTTTTCGACTGTAAAGAAGATTTTGAAAGAATGTATAAACTGCAGACGATTTCACAGACATGCAGTCAAATTGAATCAAAGTCCATACAGAGATTTTAGGTTGAAACCTCCCAATATTCCCTTCAGGTCTATTTTCCTGGACTATCTTGGCCCGTATTATATTAATTACCAAGGGGTTAAAACAAAAACTTGGTTGCTTTGTATAACCTGTTTGTGGTCTCGAGCTATAAATTTAAAATTATGCCTTGACCTGACTGTACCCACATTTTTGAGAGCACTTCAGTTACATATTTGGGAGTATGGTACTCCACAATTGTGCTTTTCAGATATGGGATCTCAAATTGTTGCAGGTACTAATTTAATTTCTGATTTTTAAGGGACCCAGATACTGTGCAATATCTACAGGAACATGGAATGAGGGCTGTAGAATTTGAGCAATATTACAAAGGCTGCAACCAACTTGGATCACTTGTGGAAAGTTGTGTTAAATTAGTTAAGAGACTTATATATGGTTCAGTTCGAAATACTGTATTGAATTCTCTTGATTTTGAGTTTCTTATAGCAGAGACTGTACATTTAGTTAATCGCAGGCCAATTGCTTTTCATGAGTCTTTAAGAGATAATAATCCAAATGAAGTCATTCCTGCTGCAATAACACCTGAAATTTTGCTAAAGGGCTATGAGTTGGTGTCTTTGAGCATCATTCCTAATTTGCAACCTCTTCCAGATTCCGACCCTTCATGGACTCCTTCTAAGGATCCAATAGAGCATATTAAGGACAGTTATAGTAAATTGCGCAAGTCTCGTTCATGTTTAAAAGAAATTTATAACTCTGAATTCCTTGCGAAACTTGTGCATCAAGCCACTAATGTTGGTTCTAGATACAAGCCAGTATCGCACGAGAATTTGCAAGTTGGTGATATAGTTTTACTAAAAGATGTTCATTTGAAACCTGCAAATTATCGTATGGGAATCGTTAAAAGCGTTCAGATGAACTCAATTGGTGAAACCACTGGTGCAACAGTAATGAAAGGAAACAAAGAAAGAGTAAATAGACACTCTTCGTCACTAATTCCTCTACTGAGTATTAATGAATATTCTCACTCTAAAGCAGTGCATAGGCAAGAGGATGAGCATTCCAATGAGGATCTTGAATCAAAGAGGCCTAAAAGATTGGCTGCTTTGAAAGGCACACAAAGAACGAAAAATCTTTATCTTCATGGAGATGCTTAATATTCATTACTTGTACCTTGTAAATAATTCTTGTATATATTTAATTGTATGGGACGTGAGTTTTTTTTACTACTAATAAATAGACATTCAATTTCTTCTGACACTAAAACAGTTGAAATTGAATGTCTTTGCTGGGAGTGTTGAAAAAAAAAAAAAGAGTGAAACTTTTTTCACTTTGTTCTTTTTAACTTTTGAGTGTAGTGTCCACCCTTTATGGTCCTTGATTTCTACTCTTTGCTTGTTTCAAAATTTTACGAGTGTTTTTTTGGGGGGGAAAAGTTCAAATTATTTATAATGGTTAGTTCGTGTTCTTGCTTTGGAGACTCATTCAGTTTCAGAATGTTACGTTTTAAGTTTGGAAAAGCATCAATAGTTTGCAACCATAAAATTCCTCCTTTAAAGTGATTAAATTTAATACTAGAGTTTTGAGACCGAACGAAAACCTTTAATCCACCTCAAAAGTTTACTTCTAGTCCCAGCGTTTGAAGACGGGAAGTGCATTTTCACTCAGCAGCCGAGAATGGCGTGTCAACTCTTCTCCTGTAATTTTCACCTATCCAGCCTAAATTTTATCATGAAGCATTAAGTGACTAGTGTGACCGTTGGTCGAGGATGATCCTGCTTGGAAGTGCGAGCACTTGGATTACTTCTTTTTGAGGCTACTATACCATGGAGTTACAGCAAGTTTACATCGACTCGTGAATTAACAACGACAGCTGCAATTGACCTAGAGAGGCTTGCTTAGAGTGGAGGTAAGTTGCAAACCACATTGATGCTTGTGCCTTGTAAATTTCACTCAAGTTACTCATTCACTTTGAATGAATTGTCTCATAACCTGAACTATAAAAAATCATCCAAAGGACCAACCATATTGTTTTTATTTAAAATTTAGAATTTATTGCCGGTTTAATTACTTATAATTGTGAGGTGTCGGTTTTATTTTGCTCGTTCGAGTTCATATTTGTTCGATCTTCATACATTTATTATATTAATTGGCAATTAAATAGTTTTTGATATTATATTTTCGTATATTTGCTCTCTATTAATAGAGCCTATTTATCGCATATTTATAGATCCTGAGGACTTTTCTGATATTGGGGGTTATTAGTGAGGTCGCATCATCGGTCTTCATAGGGACGGATACCTCGCTTAAATGCCAAGAAGCAATAAGACAACCTACGATCCTGAGCCATTTTCTCTAATACATATTTCAGTGAAAGTTCTGTTTTATGTAAAATAAATATTTAAATTCGCTCTTGATTATAATTTATTGTCATTTGATAAATTTTTAAACTTCCAGTATTTTGAAAACAAGGAGCGGAGGGCTCTTACTCAAAGGGAAGTGCGTGAAACACGTGGATACAAAAATAGTTATATTCTCATAAAACACAAGATCAAAGGGAAATTAACTGAAACAAGTTAAATTGCTGCTGCCGAGGTCCTCCCGAAGGTGGGGGGGAGCTTTGGAATGCCAGGAA
>NC_089796.1:34154163-34179163 GCF_040412425.1 Macrobrachium rosenbergii | reverse complement strand
CCAAGCGCCAAAACACCTGAGTTCGACGGGTGGGTTGATGGGAGATGGTATTCACTATACCCTCTCTTGTGGCCGACTGGTTATGTGTCACTCTAGTCCTGATTCCTCGTCGTCGCTGGTTCGACCCCACGGGACGGTGGACTTATTATCAACTAAAAATTCCTTGGTAACATATATGAAAATATATTACTTCCGAGGCAGAGTGAATTGGATATTGGACGTTTGTAGCTTTCTGATTATATATATATATATATATATATATATATATATATATATATATATATATATATATATATATATATATATATATATATATATATATATATATATATATCAGTAGGTGTAAGAAAGGACCAGTCCCTTATTCCTTTTCAAAAGGAATATATATATATATATATATATATATATATATATATATATATATATATATATATATATATATATATATATATATATATATATATATATATGTACATATATATATATATATATATATATATATATATATATATATATATATATATATATATATATATATATATATATATATATATATATATATATATATATATATATATATATATATATATATATATATATATATATATATATATATATATATATATATATATATATATATATATATATATATGTATGTATGTATATATAAATATATAATTATATATATATATATATATACTGTATATGTATATATATATATATATATATATATATATATATATATATATATATATATATATATATATATATAAATATATATATATATATATATATATATATATATATATATATATATATATATATATATATATATATATATATATATATATATATACATATATATATATATATATATATATATATATATATATATATATATATATATATATATATATATATATATATATATATATATATATATATATATATATTATATATATATATATATATATATATATATATATATATATATATATATATATATATATATATATATATATATATATATATATATATATATATATATATATATATATATATATATATGTATATATATATATATATATATATATATATATATATATATATATATATATATATATATATATATATATATATATATATATATATATATATATATATATATATATATATATATATATATATATATATTATTGTTACAGACTGGACTGGTTTTGATGAGAATTACATACAAAATTATAACTGATGCTGCCACAAATCCAAGGGAGTCCAGTTTGTAAACAAAAGGGGATTTAAGTGAAGACTTACCTCAGAATTTTCCTGGAGTTATAATTTAAGGTGGAAGGTCGCCATATTGGAATTTAGAATTCGTTTGCCAATTTACAGTGATTTATTCATAGAAACTTAACAAATTAACATTAGTAAATTAACAGTTAGACACTATACGACATGATCACTGAGGGACAGATTCAAAATAGGCACAGTAATGATAATGACATGAATTGGCAAACAAATAAGTGGATAAAACGGGGCCAATCTGCAATAATCAGTTCAGTGATACTAATTACATTCAGCTTGCAATAATCAGTCAATGATAGTTATCACTTTCAGTCTGGCCTGACTACGTGGAATGGCAATGTCTAAGGTGGGTTTCCAGGATGGAGGAAATACTTCATGAAAATGGTTGGCACAACGGAACTTCTCTAACTATGACCAGAAAATGGTGGCAGGCAGGATGGAAGCAAGGAATGGTGCAATCGTGCCACATGTCTCGTTTCCTCCTGAAAGAGACGTCTTCGTTAGCCCTGATCAAACTAAGGGGAAGGGAATCTTCCTACTGCAGATTACACAACACTTTCTTAAATACAACACATAAATTATCCTAGAAGGTGCTTTTGATGAATGCCCGTAAATATGATCTGGGTCTCGAAATCGCGAGTGCGTTAACAATGGACACGTAATTATACGCGCCCAAAGTTAACTACCACTTGGTTATTTTTACTTAAACAACTAGAATAGCCCTTAGATTGCACTGGTGGAGGGATAAATGATTGTTTATCGGGGTCGTTACTCAAATTCAAAGTACGTAAATGGCAAGGCAGGGGATACAGGCAAGATTTGGACAAAGGGAAGACTGTTCGTGGAGGAATAGGTTAAAAGTTAAAAGAGATGGAAATTAAGGAGTGTAGTACAAGGGACAGGGCTGGCTAAATGACTACTTGCAACGTACAAACCTGTTCAGATTGTTATAGGCGCCTACAATCAGGTTGGCTGTCGTCGGCGATTGCCACACCAGCGGAGAAAGGAGCATCCGCTCGAGACTGAGGTCAGGGGTTCTCTCTCTGCTTTTTGGAAAACAGAGCGCATTCGGCATTGGGGGGGGGGGGTCCCAGCTGTATCTGCAAGCAAGCCAAGAAAGCCAGCAAGGAGGGTATGGGAGAAGCACACTTATCTTAATATGCCTATAGAAGCAAACTTACCTGTTCCACCAGCCCTTAAATGCCCTTCTGCCCTTTCTAATCCCTACATGGCTCCCCATTTCAGCGATGGGGAAAAGGGTTGGGAGTATTGTTTTCGCATCGTACGATTCTTAAGGGGGAATCTAGGTGAGGAATACTGACGCCTAACGATTTGTGTACTGGCTCAAAAAGCGGTTTTCCCGAGACGCCGATTCGAAAAGACAGAGGAACAAAATATTAATTCAGAATTTGATTGCTGAAATTACTTTACAAGGGAGGAGGAATGTTTATTCTTAACAGATCCCCCTTAAAAAGGTCCTTCACACCCTTTCTGGTGTGAGGGTCTTAGCTAATTCCTCCCGACTGGCCCGGGACCCTACATAAGGTGGATTGTGGCTCTGCACATCTAAGGGAGCCTACCTAACTGCTAAGAGGGGTTCTGAATTGGCTAATTTACAGGCCTAACCTACAGTCATGGGAAGGGAACCAGCGTCTGCGTCCTGGCCAGACAGTCCCTGGTCGACCAGAAAAGAGGTAACATCAGGCCTGCTAGAGGGTCATCCTCAGCAGGTGGAAGAGTGTGGAAGAAGAAACATCCGGGTCGGCGGTTTGACTCATTTTTAGCGATGAGCACAGTGGCGAGATTTGGGGAATCTCCGTGGGAGGATCCAAGTCATGTTCGGGGAGCATCCACCAAGATGGATGGAGCTTGGCACTGACCAGTGCTGGCAAGGGCACTGGCAGTGAAGTAATGTCAGACAAAGCTGAAGGGGACCCGGGGATCGAGACCTCTGGTCCCTGGCATGAGGTGGACAGCGATTCCTGTCTTAATGGGAGGACTGGGCCTCTTAGTTTTCGTGGAGTTGGCCGCTGCGGCTGGCCTACTGGGGCACTTTGCCCATCGTTCGGTGACCCCTTACATTGCAGGGCCTGCAGCGGTAATTTGTTCGCTCCTTTTGGAAGGAGGAGTGATTCGTGGGTGGCCGTCCGGTCGCAAGACCCGTGGACCAGGCCCAAAATGTGGTTGACTGGTATAGGTGGACGGGGCACAGCTGTCACAAGGGCTGTGTCCCTATCTGAAGAGGTGGTGCTGGAGGTGCTGGCGGAAGCAGTCAGGCAACAGAGTGGTGTGGGGTGGGACATCCCCAGAGGATGTCTCGACCAAGCAGGAACTCCACTCCGTGCCCTAATACGCGCTGACAACACCAAGTCGATGCACCTTGTCGCTCCAAGGGGTAATCACCTGAGCTCAACTGTGGGGACGGTCAGGGACTGTTCATCCACCCAGGTCACGGTCCACCTTGTGTGCTCCTCTACTGTGGCACTGGCGGGCACCTGTGCCCGATCAGTCAGACTAATGTCCGAGCCAGTGTCGGCAGTAGTTGCCAGGTGCACTGGGGGGCTGGAACCGTCCAGAGAAGCCACTGAGACGGTCTGTTTCCAGACCCTCTCAGGGTGAGTTCTCTCCGGTGGCTCAGCTAAGGAGGTGGTGGCACTGATCAGGTTCACGTGCCTGGGTGTGACGACATGTTTTGGGCATGCAGGATACCCAGCAGAAGAGTGCCCAGAAGCTCCACAGTCTCGGCAGGGGCCCCAGTGATATGTTGATCTTCCGGCAGTGACGGTATGCTGGGAAGCCGGTGTTGAATTTGGCGGAGCGGAGGACTGGCGGTTGCTGGTAGGTTGCCGAGAGTTGTTGCCCTCCTGGTTGCCATCTTTATGGCGGCAATCTGCTTCGGCATGGCCATACCTTTTACATATGGGACACGGAGGTTTGTTAGGCGGGCCGTTCCGCCAGCGATTGAGGCTTGAGAGGTGTCCGGGTGGCACTATTTTGCGCTGCAAGGTGCCCAGACGTCCTCAACACCCTTGTTTATTTTGTGATTTCTCTGCTGTTCTCTTTGTTTTCAGTAGTTTTACCCTTTTCTGTTTAGTCACTTTTTAGTACTGGGTAGGTTTGTTTTAATTTTTTTAAGAAATGTATGTATTTTTTATTTTTATTTTATTTATATATATATATATATATATATATATATATATATATATATATATATATATATATATATATATATATATATATATATATATATATATATATATATATATATATTTATATATTATATATATATATATATATATATATATATATATATATATATATATATATATATATATATATATACATGAGTGTGTTTGCATGTGAGTGCATCTAGCTAGGGCATATATTTTTTTAAACGCTCAAGTCACTGATGGGAGGCACACAAATCACACTTATAGGATCATGTTTGCCAAACCTCAACGAATCTACCAACTAGAGCTTAATCTCATTGTCCTTCCGAATACCAATTTTATTTTCCAGGCAGTGAGCAATCACAGCCTATTAATTAGCAAATACTTAATTCACTTACTTTACTTAATAACAGTCTGAAAATTTAGCGTTAGGGTGCACACACACAGCAGTACTACATATTATTAACATACATGGGGAACTTATCAAACAAAGAACGCAAACAGTTTGAATATAAGTCAACGACATATTGGTAGTTCTAACAAGTGCTTCATATGATTATCTAGCATCTGCTAAAAGCTCATTCTCCACTTAGGGCAACTGACTTGGTTTCAACCAGTTTGCGAGATGTGTCTGTAATAATCTGCCAACATATGTCTATGACATTTTTCAATGCAGTGAGAATGCACACTTAGAATTACCTGATGTAAATAAGATTAATTTGCAGAGTAAGACTTAACAGTAGAATGGCATGTCAGCGATTTAGATAAAAAGACAAATTGTTGAAATTTTACTGGGTGAGCTGTTGATTATATTTTAGGAGCCAAAGGCCCCGACTTTCTCTGGAGCTCTTTCAAACATCTATGTCTTTGCATGCTTTGCTTTCTGTCTGTCTCATTATTATGGGTCACGTTCTCCGCCTCTGTCTGTCTGTCTGTCTGTCTGTCTGCTGGTGTTTGTGTCTTAGTTTCTCGATCCTTATGTTATGCTCCACCCTCTCTCTTTTGCTTCATGCTTGAGTTTATGTCTGTATCTGGCTAGACGACTCCAAATAACCCAAGGCCCTTCTGCTTCCCCTATTGTGTCAGTCTTTGTCGGTCCGTCTTTATTATTTTTTATTCTATACGATTGTCTCACTCCTTCAGCCGCTGAAGCCATCAACTTGGAAATATCCCGCTTTCAGACGTTGCAAATTTCCTCATGTATCAGCATCAAACGCAGCACCCTACATTTAACGAAAAACAAACCAATTCTGTTTCCCTTTGCCGTTACAAAGCTTCGTTAGGAAAACATGGGGCGAAGGGCTGGAAAATATCTATCTATCTATCTATCTATCTATATATATATATATATATATATATATATATATATATATATATATATATATATATATATATGTGTGTGTGTATGTGTGTGTGTGTGTGTGTGTGTACATATATATATATATATATATATATATATATATATATATATATATATATATATATATATATATATATATATGTATATATATATATGTATGTATGTACATATGTTTGTATATATATGTATTTGTAATGGTTCTATCGATAATCAGACAGTTGCATTGGTATGAAAGATGTACATAATCATTTATATGATTCATTCATGTGAAATCTAAGTGGAAAGTAGAAAGCAGTCCTGAAAAGGAAATGGCTGAATAATATGATAAGCTTTGTATTACAAAGCTGAAAGGAATTTGTGAAGAACTGTAAACATTCCGATGGCGACGTCTCACTAGGGCATTACGAAATTCAGTTGATGTAGTAATTTTTGGTCAGAGACCTCTTGTATTTGACACCGTTGACACTTACTAGTCCTGTTACTAAAGCATATGGAACCCAGGGACGTTGTCAATTCTTTGTGTGTTACTCGCATCGCCCTCATGGTATTTCCAGAACAAATGTTCCACTTACAGGTGTCTCCACTTGTTATCATTTTATAATTATTGTTGTAATGAGTTAGTCATTACTATTTTATTTTTATTTATGCTCAAGTGACTTCTGTATCATCTCTAATGTAAACAACGTAGTTGGGTTAGTCCTTGTGACAGTTGTGGAAAACCACAGTTGGTTACAGGATACCAAATTGGAGTTTTTCTGAAACAGGAGTGGGAATGGAAAGTAAAGGCACCCCATTCATTTATCTTCATAGCAAACGTATCTGAAAAAAGTGACGATTCCTTTATTCGGATTTCTTCGCACCAAATTAATTTTAATACACGTGTATGAATGCCATTCCAAAAGATTTTCCTTTGCCCCTTTTCTTTGTCTGCAACCCCTTTCGATACTCTTACAACACAGAACTGAGAGCGAGTGAGATGTCGCGAAAGAAAGGTAACGACAGAGTAAAAAGAAGAGGCGGAGATCTGTTTAGTTACACTAAAAGAAGTCCACATACTGCCAGCTCTTCACCTCCATGCCTTCCTAACGAAGCTTTCGTAACAGCAAAGGTAAACAGAATCATTCTGTTTTTCGTAAAATGTTGAGTGGTGAGTTTGATGCTGATGCATTTGGAAATTTGCAACATATCATACCTAAATAAAGCTATATATATATATACATATATATATATATATATATATATATATATATATATATATATATATATATATATATATATACATATATATATATATATATATATATATATATATATATATATATATATATATAATATATATATATATATATATGACATTATCATTACAAGCGTGCTAATTTTTGGAAATATATATTCCTAAATTCGTGGGTGTGTACAAATAGCAGAAAAATAAATTAACAACTAACACGAATAAATAAAAAAGATATAATATATAGTGAAATAATATAAATATGCTAAAATATAAAATCTTCTCAAAGCCGTATTCCATCCATATTAAAATGTCTAGTCATAACGAGCAACGATTTTTGCCCCACTCCCCCCAAAAAAGAGAGAAAAAAGGAAAAGACAAATATGAACTATCTTCAGTAAGATTCAGAAACTAACGAACGGACAAAATCTTATTTACGTCATCCCCTTCTGAATGCCATCAAAATCTTTTAACGTCTCTTTATCCATGTAGAAGATGGAAAGGGACAACGAGCAATATTTTATATGATGAAGTAATGGTCGCTAACGACTGCAATTCTTTCTTAATGGCGGGCACAAGGGCTAGACAAGAAATTTTCTTTGGAGGGCGACCCAAATACACAGGAATGATATGTTTAAGGGGCTTAATGAAAGGGTCTGAATAAGTGTTAAATGAAGTTATAATATGAATAATATAATAAATATATGAACATACTTTAAGGGGCAATGAAAAACTTATATGAGAAAATGGTAAAACATGCGTAAAGGTGTCTTATTAAAGTTTCAGGAAATCCTATACTTTGGAATAATCCAAGTGATAGTGTTGAACACACACACACACACACACACATATATATATATATATATATATATATATATATATATATATATATATATATATATATATACATACACACACAATATATTGTATGTGTGTGTGCTTGCGTGTATAGAATGAACAAACAGTATTACCTCATTTCAGTTTTCATAGCACTCTCTTTCTTTTTATTTTGTTTTATAAACTATAATCCATATAAGTTTGACAATATGTTGCAAATATTTCGCTTTAGATTTAACTCTGCAATCAGTATAGAGTAAAACCCTTGGAGTATCCACTTCGTCTCCAAACATGCCATTCTTAGATTTCATACAAACACCAATGATATATTCTTTGTTAAACAGATAAATAACAAATAAAGAAATGAAGTACATTTGAGAGTTCCAAATATGATTAGCCTCACGAAATTAACCCTTGTACCTGCCGCAATGATAGTACAGTAGTGCGGTTTGACTTCGTCAGAAAAACAGCTCCCGTAGGATTTCACTATCAAAATTTATTTTATTGCATATTCTGGTTCATTTGGGTGTATACTGTGGGAAAGGGAAGGGGGCCAAATTTTTCGACCCCCTGATCCCCCCCATGGGTGCCTTTTTGTCCCGGGGGGTCCCTGTACTCACAATATTTTCAAATCAGCTAATACTTAATCGATTTTGATGATTTTTGGAGGTTTTTGGGGTTTTTTAAAGATGCTGAATCCATCTGTGACACAACTGAGTAGACTGGAAGTAAATACCATTCATTTTCAGCGTACGAGTGACCCGGACACAGTACGGAAACAGTACCGAACACGGTACGATCGACGAAGTTTGTTACAATCTTACAAACCTGGGGCCGTATTTATCATGGTTTTCAGGTCTTATGAAATCTCATAAATATTCCCTTAAGAGTCACTCAATCACTCATAGTTAAGAGGAAGTTCTAAGAGTGTTTTATCAACGCTCTGAGAGAATCTCGTAGCTATGAAAAACGGTATGTTTATGAGAAACTTTTAAGGAAGATCCATAACAATAGCGGAAAATATTTATTGCTACAATCCATAAATATACGATTTAAGCCATTGTTACAATAAAAATATTATACTAAAAATCCAAGATATTTATTACTTATGATATTAAACTTATGATGTATATATTATTGTTGAAATCAAAAGTATTTATTTTCCGGGTATGTTTTGTTTTCTTTTAATTTTTGCGGACTGCCAGACTCTTCAAACAACACAGACCAAGACCATCGTCACCAACCATCCTTAGATTCGCTTAGAAATGGATTCAATTTCGACTGGTATCGATTCTGCAGTTCCAGTGGGTATTCCAAAACCCAAGAGGCAGAGGAAGGCAAACTGGAGGCAAGATGCTTGTCTTCGTCTATTGCAGCTGATAGGTGAAAACAGGCATATAATAGAGAGGAAAAATTCAGTTCGGAAGTGACAGCGAAGATGAGGCGAGACACGTGGGAAGATGTAACAAAAAAATTGAATGCTTCATTTCCCGAGTCTGCCCCCCGGACCAAGTGTGATGTAGAAAAAAAATGGTGGGCACTCAAAGCACAGGGAAGGGAAGAGCTGTGCAACCACAGAAAATATGTGGCAGCAACAGGTAAGAAGCCCTTCTTTTATCCATTATCAGCAATACAACTAATAACTGAAATTCCTAGGCTAGTTAAGTTATGTGAGACTAGGCATGGTAGAAAAATTGATGTTGATCTAGACATTGCTTTCACAGCAAGGTTAGGTTAGGTAAAACTGGATAGCCATGACTCTGTGTTACAGCTGTGCTGTTCAAAGTAAACCTTGACCAGTGGTTTTACATGATAAATGTAACAATGCAAGACCTAACCAAACTTACATACCTTGATATTTCTCGAAGTAATTTTCTAATTTAGAATTGCATAATAAGGAAGCATTTAACTAAGAGAAGTTGTTTATCTTTTGCCCAAAATGTAAGAATATCAAGGTTGAACTCTTAAATAAAAGGAGAGGCTGGGAGGCACAGCCCCCAGCTAGGAAATAATCAATTTAGTGACAGGTTAGGTAGGTGTTTAAGGTTAGGCTAGTGCCCGTAATAGCCTAAAACACTTCTCTAACTTGTCACTGAACTGGTTATTTCCTAGCTGAGGGGCTGTGCCTCCCCCCAGGCCCCTGTTTTTTTTTTATTTAAGCCGTCCACCTCGAGATTCTTACATATTAGGCCAAGATGAGCAACTTTTCTTCCTTAAAAGCTTTCATATTATGCGACTTTATACTAGAAAATTACCATTATTGAGAATAATTCCACACCTTTATTTTTTTCCCCTTAAAAATATACCCAAAAATCCTTTGGTAATTCTATAGAATAGGTCTGTGCGAGCTTTTAAGAAAGTAGACACCTAGAATTAAGGAGGATAGTGTATAGAATGCATAAATACTAATAACAAAAATAACGATGCTTATAGTTGAGGTTAGATAAGCGTTATTGGTTAGGCTAGTGCACAAAATTTACTTAGAATTGTAGGTAATAGCTTCGTGGTTGACATTGGAAAACATAGAAACTTACGTCGATAGCAAATGTCCTGTAGATTCCATTGATGCATGAAATAGTTTTTTTTTATAATTCACATCAAAATTTGGCTGTCATCTTTCAAATCCTACATATTTAACATTATTATAAGTGCTATTTTTATAGTTTTCCTCTTCACCCACCCAAAACCCCCGGTTCCCACCTGTGGTCCCCCAACCTTGTTAGGTGGCTGTAAAGGTTTTCCCCATCATTTTATTGATGCTGGGGCTGGGGCATAAAATGAAGTGTTTTGTCGTGAATTTTCTGGTTTTTATTGGCATAAACAATTCAGAGCTCTTGGCTACAATTACAAATTTAGTGGTTTTGTGCACTAGCGTATCACACATTACCAGGTAGTGTACAATATGAATGATCTGTTATGAGCAGTAAAATTAAGAACTTTAGACCCAGACCTAAACTCAAATTATACTCATATTATTAAAGCATTTAGTATTAAGATTATTACTGTATTATTTTTATGAAATTTTTATTGCTAATACTACTGTTATTACAGGTGGTGGTCCCCCCCCACCCAAGCCCCTATCAGAGGTTGCAGTGGCCATCGAGTCAATTTTAGGAGTGCAAAATGTAGCCATTTCTGGATTGGGAGGTCACATGGATTCTTCAGCTTTTGATTTTAGGTAATAATAAACAAGTTTTTGGAAAAATATTTTCTTTCTAGTGAATTTTGGTGCAAGTTGAATTATTTTGATGTTAATTTTTGTGGAAAATGCTTGGATATTAGAGGAAAATGGTGTTATTTGACTTTCAGACAATACAGTCACCAGTGTTTGTTTTTTAGCATGCAAACAAAGGAAAAGGGGAACAAACAATATCAGATGCTGTCTTATATTTCAGGGATGAGTCAGAGGAACAAGTGGAAGAGACATGTGAGGTGATGTCTGATGCAGTCGATGTCACCTTTGAAGGTAATATCTCGACGGTATTAATACCCTCTTCAACACCATCAGCACTTTCAAGACATCCACAGTCTTCAGTCGCAGCATCAACATCATCATCATTCGTTGTTGGTCAGAGTCCTTCAGCATCCACAGCACATGCAAGCATGTCTGCTGAAAACAGCCGTGCTCCACCTGCAAAGCGTCTTCTGTTTCCTTTGCTTGAAGACACTTTTCGGGCAAAGAAACAAAAAGCAGAATTGGCTTTCTGGGAAGCCAAAATAGCTGCAGCTGAAGCTGAAAGAGCTGCAGCTGAAGCTGAAAGAGCTGCAGCTGATGCTAAAAGGAAAGCATTTGAACTGGAGGCCGAGTATAAAAGCCTTCTAATAAGTCAGTTACGGGCATCTTTACCCAAATAATTAATGCCTATTGTCTTTCCCACTCTT
Organism: Macrobrachium rosenbergii; assembly: GCF_040412425.1. Classification (NCBI taxonomy): domain Eukaryota; kingdom Metazoa; phylum Arthropoda; class Malacostraca; order Decapoda; family Palaemonidae; genus Macrobrachium; species Macrobrachium rosenbergii. The sequence goes on along the minus strand of NC_089796.1, from coordinate 34,167,384 downwards.
TCTCCTTTATCCACTCCTCCCCAATCATCCATCACCACCCTCTATTCTTTCATCCTTCTTTTCCCCTTCCTCTACCGAGATTGCAGACTGAAATAATGACTTCCGCAATTGCAGAGGTGCCCAGCTCAGGTATATTTTGCCCTATCTAGGAACCATTTACTTGTTTAATTGTAGAATTAAGAATAAGAAAAAATAAAACCTCATATATTTGTCATTTCATTTCATTTTCATTTTGACATTTCCAGTGCTTGAATATTATCACTGGCTATGAATATGTTTTAAAGAAAATTTACTTTAATGAAAGTGATTAAATATTGTATTGTGGATGAAGAGTACAGCACTTGGTTCACTAAAGCTGTAATTTCTGATAGTGCAGGCAATATAATAACCAAGGACTGCCTGTACTGTACTTGGGACAGTTACAAAAGATGGATATATTTAATTGGAAACCCATCACTCAGTTGTAATAATGAAATCAAGATAGCTTACAAAGTGCCATCCATTTTTTATAGCAGCCAACTTCTATACACCAAAGGTTTGAAATAAAGAAGGGAAGAAGGTATATATCAAACAAGTGTAGAAATGTATATGTATTGATCTATGACTTAAAAGATGATACAGAGTCATTTTCCTTTCCATAGAGAGTCCACCAGGCCAAATACCAGTCCAGTTCAGAGGGTTCTGTGATGTACAAGGAAGAGGCAATATAGTTCTCTCTTGCTTGCTGATAGTGGGATGCAATAGCCATTCCCGTTAAGTTGGTCCTCCATCCAACATTTTAGTCGTCAATCCTGCAAACAAGAATAAAATATCTGTAGCTATAGTGCATTTAGTTTAATAAAACTATATTATCTTACACTACCGTGAACTGTATGAGGGGGGAAAAGGTGTCCTAATGTTAGAGTTAAGTTCTTCAAAGAACCTCTAAATTGGAACATAAGTACAGTGTTTAATATGTGGGATTATTTCATTGGTTGTCTTTGGATGGCCAGTAATTATACAGGTTTGATTTACACTACCTTTGATATTTTACAGTGGTTTACATACTCGTGTGTAAACCCTTGCCAAAAAGAGTTTGTGGAATAAAAGGGACAAAGATAAAAGAGGGAATATGGAAATACAACAATTTGTGCTAATGAGAAATATCCGATTTTGAGTGCTTTTATCATATTTTTCACTGATATTTATTGAAGTGTGATTATGAACTACAATGACATGCTTCACTTCTTGTTATGGTTCAGAGTAGCTACACACATTGTTGTAGGTCCTGAATAACCACTTGTTCCCTGCAACGTAAAAACACCATACAATACAATGACATGCAACAAAAGTTAACACCTATTGTGTACTTACATGAAGTGGTTTCGGAGAATATTTTCCCTGAAAAGTGCACCATCTGGAACTGGTTCTCCTTGTGCAGGCTGGAACACTTCATCACGATTATGGTCATCAACATCCTCTTCATGTTCATTTTCATCTTCGATTGGGATGTTCCGTTCTTTGCATATATTATGCATGATGCCACATGCCATGATGATCTTAGCTGCCTTTTGAGGGTTGACTCTTATTTCGCCATGGAGAACCTGAAATCTTCTTTTCAGCTGACCTATTCCTCTTTCCACGACACTTCGCGTTTTCTTGTCAGTCCTGTGAACAATATTGAAATTATTCACTTAGTCTTCTTGTTGCTAATGGCATACCTTCATATGTTTTAGGTATGATTTTACATTGAGGCCAACATAAGTTACATTAGATTATTTTGCTCAGATTATAATTACTGCTTTATTTTAAAAATTTTCTCTATACACTATTCAGGCAAATGAGCCATTACATAAGTATAAACAAAAGTAAATATAAGCACCACAGAAAAACTAAAGTCTCAATTTGATGTTAACCTTAAATATATACTATGTAACTATACATTACCTGTTATAAGCTTCTTGATGTTGTCCCTCAGGCCTTAGGTAAAGGGGTCAACAACCAGCGTTACACGGGTACCCACTATCCCCAACACGTAGCATCCAGCAGGTACTCGGTTCTGTTCAAATCCTCATAAACTCACTTTCACGCAAAATTCTTGAGTCATGAACAGATCCTGGCCACTTTGCCAACAATGTTCTCACTAGGTAATTAGCATCAAAAAACAACTTGTACATTGATGCTGTAAAAGTTTTTCTATTGATGTAAACTTCTTCAAAATCTTTTAAGCAACAATTTTGATATGGGTGCCATCAATCACACCCACTACACCGGGAATCCAGCAATTTGTGAAAAGTCAGCTTGTATTCTTTGAATTTCCACAGGATTGGTTGGGAACTTCACAAATCTTTGGATCATCCGTGGAACTGTAAGAGCATCAACAGTCTGTGTAATTATTCTGCTAATTGTGGGCTGAGAGGCCAAAAAAAATCACCATTGCAGAGTTGCATTTTTGCCTGTTGCAAAATATCTCAAAGTAAGCGCCACTTTCATCTCTGGTGTTACGGCATGACTCCTCTCTGTCACGGTTGGCAATCGCCTCTCTGATCAAGTCAGTCACATACATGAGGCCATTTTGATCAACTCTATATCTTTTTCTAAAGTCACTGTCGTCATACACATTGAATATATCCAGTCTTGGACGAAAATTCCTCGGGCGACGAATGGAGTGTTCTTGTTCGTCTGCCATGTTTACAGTCTGTGACTACCGCTATGAAAACTCCTAAGTAGTTAGGAGACCTCTCCCACCACTCGTAAATCTCGGCCCGAGATATGAGTACTCATAGCGCGTAAGAGCTTCGTAAAATTCTCTTAAGAATTTTCACAAATTTAAGAGTGTTTTAATGATTTAAGAGTACTCTTAAGGATTTGCGAGCTTTGATAAATATGGGCCCTGGTCATGTAACACCTCTTTTTCAGGGTTTCAAGTATGACAAAGTGAATGAAGCAGTTGTTTTTCTTAACAAACCTTTAGTTTTGGGAAAAATAAGCCATGCATACAAGTAAACAAAAGTATTTACTTTTTGTTAAAAAAATTACCAGGATTACATTATGTATAATCTTGTGGGATGAAGGAGACCACCTGACTTCATTCTTAGCTAGGAACTTAGGGTGAGGAATAATGTGACAATTCATACAACCTATTCAACCACATTATGTCAAATACTGAGCTAGAAGTGATCTGTTTAATAAACAAGTAACCCTCATATTATCAAATGTAAATGCTCTCCGTACATGAAAATAAACACAACTCCAGGCTAGAATAATAAAACATCGTGTGACAAGCACATCTGACCAGAACAAATGATTGCAACACTGCATACTGTAAGATAATACATATTGCACCACTATGGCTGATAGTATCGACCAGAAAAGAAGATAAACTAAATCACAGAAACACTGGACCTATTGTAAATCTCATTATTAAATGTAAATGCTTTTCGTACATGAAAATAAACATAACACCAGGCTAGAATAATAAAGCATTGTGTGACAAGTACAAATGACCAGAACAAAGGATTGCAATAGTGCATAATGTAAAATACTATATATTGCACAACTATGGCTGATAGTATCGACTAGAAAAGAAGACAAATTAAATCACAGAAACACTGGACCTATTGTTAAGCATTAGAATCATAGCTAATGCTGTATGTCAACATGCTACCATTCACTACCTATCACTCATCATCATCATCATCCTCATCGTCAACATTATGTCCATCATTCTTGATGGTATTTGAACAATTAACACCATAACATTTACAAAGTGGGATGCATGGAAGGCCGTTCTTGGAACAGCTGCATCTTCCTCTACATCCAGATCTACAGGCACACTTGGTCACTTCAAGGACTGCTCGTGGTGCAGGTAGGGTAAGGCACCTCACTGGTTCGTACTCTCCCTTTTCCAGGCTCCAGCCATTTTGATTGATTGGAGGAAGAGGGGAAGCTGGTATGATAAGATCTGTCACACATGGCTGTGTAATTTGCCCGTGTTATGTGTGGCATCAAGACTGCGCAGGTTGGTGGTAGCGTCTCACCCTTTAGATTTCTTGAACGGAACATCACCCATCGCAGTGCAGGGAGCATCTTTGGACCTGTTGGGGAGTAGACATGACATACAAAGTGCTCCAATGTTGGAGCTGCTCTGGAAGCTCAGTACTGACCAGCTCCATTGGCAGGCATCTGTTGCTGAGCTCCCTAAAACAGTTGATCACTGCATCATCATCAGAAAGTTGCAGATAAGCATGAACCCACTTCTTTGTAATGCCAAGAAGTTTCCCACCCCAGTCAGTGTCAGAGAAAAATTATGAAGACCAATGAGTCCTTGACATTTGTGATGGCCAATCACTTTTGCTCTCTCCACCACATCAATCTCTCTGTATTTGACACCTTTGCCAGTTAAGAATTTGAGACCTGTTTGAGGGTGAGTGCCAATATCACCACAAGACACCAAAGGGAGAAGAAGTGTAAGAACATCTGTGTCTGAGGACCACACACATATCCCTTGCCATTTACTTTCATCTATTGAAGCCATAACCTGGTGAGACATCAAGGTGTCGGCCTCCTCATGCGTGTGCCCCTCTTCGAAGCGTGGCTCTTGATTTTGTTTCCATACACTACGACCAGATTCAAGGAATGCAACAGTTTTTCAAGCAAAGCTTCGGCAAACATTTCTGTTAAGCTTTGCTTTGATCTTGTGGAGGATAAGATATCTTTCAGAGGCATGGTGAGCTTCATCTCCAAGTGTATCACATACTCTGTTGATGACACTGCTTTTTCTGATGTGTTTTGTTCTTGAGTGACTGATGCAGATAGCTGTCGAATACAACATGAGCCTTGCTGTAGCTGGATGCCAAAGATGCAATATGCTCAATGAATGCTGCCTGGAAATCTGATATCTTGAGCATCATTGGAGTTTTCTTCATACTTTGGAGTACACCCATTGCATCAATGACCGGGACATGAGATGGATGACCTGTTATTACAGGGGATCTTGTATCCAATGGTTCACCCATGGCTCCTTCAATGGCATGCATCAAACTAGCCTTGTCTCCAGGGATATAGAGTGACCCATCCACAGCACAGATTGAACGTGGAACCACACATCTCAAATTCACTGATGGTCTCCTCAAGTTTTGGAACTAGCTTCGGTCTGCTGCCTTGAATAATCAGAAACCTTCCCAGCAGTTCACGCTCTTCACATAGCTTGATCACCTTGTCTCCCATGCATACTTTTGTCTTCTGCACCCAGTTAGAGAAGTTCTTCAGTTTTAATTTCTGCAATGGATCCACAACTGAGAGTTTGGATGTCAGTGGTAACCTGGTCTTGAATGAAAGCCTGAAACCTCTTCTGCCCCTTTTAAGCAAAGTGCAGAATATCACCTTTTGCCTTGTCAGGAATAAGAGCTGATGATGCTGTGTTTTCCAGTGGTGTTTTCATTTCAAAGGGGTTTCCAGAACAGTGCAGCTCCACTGATTCACGCAACTTCAGAGCATTTGATCATGTTCTCGCAGCAATATTCCATGCCAGTTGATAGTGCTCATTTCGTTTTGTCCCCTCAGATGTTGGGGTAAAACGGTTCAGGAACTGTTTTACTATTCTGGCAAGATGAGGTGTAGTTGTAACAAGATGGTCTAGAGCCGCTTCATCCTGAGTCAAACCAGCCACGCCACCATGGCACTTCAAACCTTTGATTTCTTGCTCAAGTGCCTGGTCAGTGAACAACTTGTGAAAGGAACTTCTGATTTGGCCACAACAAAATCCCCAGATTTCAGTGCTTCCCAAGTATCTGGATCTTCTTTTTTGAGGGCATTCATCTGTGCCAAGTGAACTGGCATCAGGCACAAATAGTTAAGCAAATCATGTGCAAAGAAATACTTGGTGAACTTCTCCAAGACTGCTAGATAGCCCTCTCAGTCACCTGATCGACAGGAACTGATGAGACATAGAAGATTTTCAACCTGTTCTAGGTACTGGATGAGGAATTGCGCTAGTTCTCCAGAGTCCTCGGCCTCATACTTCGTTCACACTTCTGAATACAAGGACTGGATGTCCTCAAATATCTTAGTCATTTCAAGATTTCTTTCATGGAGAGCACTCTTGAAATCAGAGCATTTGACTGGCAGTGCTCCAGGTCGGATGATAGCAAACATAGCATCAAACTTCATCATCATGATGGCCAGACATGTTCTGATGTGGTACTCGATACCACGTTTGTAAGCTTTGCCACTGTAAATTCCTGAAGGGCTGCAGAAGTGTATATACCACTCTCGATTGCGCAGGTGTCAATGCCGCTCCCATCCACTGTTTTTCCTAGGCTGTGAAGGGCAGCAAATACAATGTGCAGTGCACCTGCATGGAGAACCCAGTTATTATTGCAAATGACTGTTGAATCTGGAGGGCACGGCTGTATAGATCCAGGAACAAAGTAATGATGGTTTTCCTCTCAGGACCAACCACTACACTAGAAATTCCCTGAGTCAGTGCCAGGACAGTGTACAATGTACCATACTCTGTAGGTGATGTTTTGTAGAGTGTTGGTCAATTTATGACGAGAAGATGACTGTGACATCAACAGAGATTTTGTTGCTGCCCAGGTGGGCACTACATATAGCTTTGTCGTATGATAGTGTTTAGTTTTGATGACTAGACTTCCTGACTGGTTTTCATCTTGAATGTCTGCCGTCGTATGATCTTCTGTCATTTGTTCATCAGTTGTCTCTTGATCATCTTTGTGGTGATCTTGTGCCAGATGCTGGACAATTAGAGGTTGATACTGTCCAAGTGGTTCAGTAAAATCTCCTAATGTCAGTTTTTGTTTGCTGATCTGGTATTCCTCGAAGCGTATTGGCTTCTTTTTGATGACAGGTTCATTCAGGTAACAGATATCCAGTGAGTGCGGCTCGAGCGACTGCAGCTTTTCTGGAAGAACAAGGGGATCGTTGACTGGAACACCATCCTCTGCCCTCTGGTTGATGACAATAAGTGTGCCTTGAAATGTGTTTTGCCCAATGGGAGTGTCTATCAAGAGGTCAGTGTTGTCGACTGCAAACCAGATGTTCACACCTTTTTTTGACAAAATCGGGCAAGCAAAATCCACCCATCGAATTGACTCGTTGAACAATGGCTTGCTCTAGACACTTTTCAAAGTCGAGAATTTTCTGATAGTCACAGCCAATGTAGAGGTCAGATAAGTTATGGACAAGATTCTTATCGCACACTCTGGAGTGAATGGCAAGAGGTAAACCCATTGACAGGGGAGTCTGTGCTGTCTGCTCAAAGGTGCTTTTCTTTGCCTGATATTTCACTTGACAATCACTTCAGGTTTTCTGAACCAGAAACTGGCATGCTACATCACTGATTTTGGGTACCTCTTGGTTGCGGCTCTTTGACATCTTAAGAACATGCTTGCCAAAAAGAAGGCGCGCATTGAAGAACTGAAGTAGTGGAGTATTTTCAAAGTCTTCAAAGCTGTCTTTGAAAGATCATCCTCTGTATTGGAGCATCTCCTCTTGCAAAATGTTATCTATGTTCTTTAAATTTCCAGTGAGTTCCCCACTGTCAAGCACTGAAGACTCAATTGCCTTGCTCAGTGTTGCTTGGAGAATTACCTTTTTGGGTTCATTTTTTCGAACTGGTTTCATGACATGGATGTTTGGAAGGCGCTCGGTAATTAGATTTTTCATGTGCTTAAAGTAGTTTCCTGTGCTAATAACTTGTACTTGATATCTCTCCAAAATTGAGAGGTATTCATCATTCAGTTCACCCATGGTAACAGAGACATCGTCACTAACAAGGGTGTTCTGAACAATGAGGAGGTACTCTTCAACACACAGGGAACGGATGACAGTCACGTCATCAATTTTTGCTCGATTACAAGTGCAGCTGCATCTCAATTTTGGAACAAGTCAGATAGAGAAGTCCTAACAAGATCATCTTGAGTTTCCAGTTTTATGCTTAGGAAAGTGTGCCCCATTTTATCTGAGAAGACATGATGCAGAGCTTCTGGACCTTCATCAGAACAAAATTTGCATGAAGCAAACATGCTGGCCTTGGCTTTCTGGACAGTTTTGGTTCTTTTGGGTCAGGAGTCTACTTCACTAGATGGGTGCCCAGGTCCTCGCCGAGAGCAACCAGGGCTAGCTAAATTTGTTGTCTTCATTTTAAGTCTGTCAATTTTGGCCTTGTTAACAATAGATTTTCTACACTCACTATGATATTGCACTGAAGCTTGATCTGTTTTGTTCAAACTTTCTAAATGGTCTGCTATGGTCTTCAGGTAGGTCTGACCTAACGCCACCCTCTCTTTACAACAGTTCAGAATCTCTTGTAACATTGAAGTGTTGCTGACAAGTGTTCAAGTTGCAGATGCATCCTCCTGGCAGATAATGCAAACAGATTTTGTGGACATGACTCTTCAGTGTGCCAGATCTTTCGTCTTGAGATACATCACACCTGAAACCACACAAAATATTTTGTTAAGTCATAGACAGACAACTCACATGCCATAACTCTAAAACGAAAGGTTTATTGAGAAAAACAACTGCTTCAATCGCCATGCTATGCCTGAAAACCCCGAAAAAGAGGTGTTACATAAGCAGGTTTGTAAGATTGTGACAAAACTTCGTTAGTCGTAACATGTTCGGTAACGTTTCCTTACCATGTTCCCAACACTCATGCGCTGAAAATGAGTGATATTTACTTCCAATCTACTTAATTGTGTCACAAATTGATTCAGCATTTTCAAAAACCCCTAAAGCCATCGAAAAATCATCAAAATCGATTAATCATTAGCTGATTTGAAAACATTGTGAGTACTGGGCCCCCCAGGACAAAAAGGCCCCCCATGGGGGCTGATCTGGTGGTTGAAAAATTTGGCCCCCTCCACTTTCCCACAGTATACATGCAAATGAACCAGAATATGCAATAAAATCAATTTTGACAGCAAAATCCTATGGGAATGCAAGTCATACCACGCTATAGAGCTCCAGACTCTCAGATTAAAATTTTGCATCCGAGTCCTGAAGATATTTTCAAAGAAAGATTTGGAATGTTGCTTCTAAAATTCAGGATCTCCGCAGACTTAGTAGGAGTTTGTTATGACCTCATGGAATGAGTTTTGACCTTTCTATGTATAATTTGTTCTAGATTGTTTCAGTTCATAATGGGCATGACTTCCCTTACGAAATAAATAATGTAAGTAGCGCTAGAACTTGCTTTTTATTATCGCAAGCAGGCAGACGCTTTTTTAATATCCAGTTCAGATTTTGATGAACCCATTGACTTCCCCAAAACATTTCACAGAAATTTGCTTCGAAACCTTTAATAAAGCATAATGATTGTAAGAGACTTATAGAAGCCACTAATTGAGACTACATCTTTATTTTCTTCATATTTTTGAGAGACTGTTTTCATCTAGGAATTGGACTCATTTGAAGCCGATCCAAGGACCTCAAATAACAGTAATTAATTAGTAAGCTTCATGAACTAGGCGTCGTTTTAAAAGCTGAAGTCTTCTAGGAGGCAACAAAAGGGAGCCATGGAATTCCAGTGAGGAGGCCTCATTGCGTCAGTCTTTCAAGAAAGAAGGCAGGTATCCTACCTGGCTGGGATGCATGCCCAGAAGAGGGCCCCAGCCCTGGAGAGATGGCCAAGGGGTGGTGTTCTAGAGGAGGGTCCACCACCCATTCCTGGGGATGCCATCTCAGAGTGAGCCTCGGCACCCTGGTCAGGGAGGCCCTCCTCAGGGTCTTCTTTCCTAGGAAGAAGGTAGGGCTCCTGTCAGAGCAAGATTCATCTCACTACAGGGGTGGAGATTATGTCCCCCTAAGGAAGGCATCCTTCAAGGAGAGCCTCCAGTCTCTCCCCTAGGAATGTCTTCCCAAAGGAAAACAGGGCAACCTCTGCAGGTGACCTCTACTCTAAGGCTGCATCTTTAGGAGAAGAGGCAGGGATCCTGCTGGGTTAGAAAGCACCCTGGAAGAGGCCCTCACCATAGGGAATGGGACCAAGGCTTCCTAGGGATATATCCCTTCAGGAGGGTCTCTAATCCATCCACAAAGATACCTTCCAGGGCACTCAAGAAGGAGAGACCCTCTTGTGAAGGCAACTCTTGAGGGAGACATCCCCTCTAGAGTTGCCTTCATCATATGGGTAGGGCCAAAGATTTTCTAGGAAAGGGATCACTTGATGGGGAATTTTTAGCCTGTCCCAGTGATGCCTTTGCAGAGGGAGCCAGGTCACTCCCATCAGTGAGTTCCTCCTCTGTAGCTGCCTTATTAGGAGGGAAGCAGGGCTCTTGCTAAGCTGAGAGGCATCCCTAGAAGTATGCCTCATTTGGGAGATAGGCCTAATAGGGAAAGCATCCCTTGAGTAGGGTCTCCAGCCCCTCTTTAAGATGTTTTTCCAGAGAGAATCAAGGAACCCTGTCAGGAAGGTCATCCCCCAGTGCTACCTTCCTTGTAAGTAGGCAGGGGCCCTGCCAGGTTGAAAAGCATCCCAACAGGGGTAGGGGCTAAGGTTTCCTTGGGATGACATCCCTTTAGATGGGTCTCAAGCCTTTGCAGGTACCACAAGAGTCCCTTGGGAAAGGCAGCACAGGATGCGTGGAACTCTTAGGGTTTTCATGGAAGGCAGCCATGGAGGAGTTCCAGCTGGGTGGATTGTTCAGGCTGGTAAGTCATTGGCCTTGGAATTTAAGGGGAAGGCAGCCGTGCCAAACGGATGCCTTCCAACCAGGTGCAAATCCAAGTGCTCTCCTTCGGAAGGAAGACCTGAAATAGGCCAACTTGCCAGGTAGGGCCATAAAAACCAAGGGGAGGGCAGCCACTCCAGAGGAAGGCTTCCTGGCCAAGCACAGACCCAAACCCTCTCCTGGGGAGGGTAGCCTTGGAGGAGGGCCTGCTAAATGGGCAGGAACACCCCTGGCTAGTGTAGGGAAAGCTGCCCAGGAAGAGAGTTGTGCCAAATACTTACAAGAGGTTGTTGTCATGCTCCTCAGCCTGCTTCTCAATAGCTATTGTCGTTCTGACCATAAAAGTTAGTATCATTACTCTTATCCATCGTTACTTGCAGGTTTGATTATTATCCTTTTAAAGAACATAGAGATTGTTCACTTATTTTTCTTGGCTTTCGAGTGTCTTCCAAAGATCAGTAACGCAAAGAACAAAAAACACATTATGGATCGATATAACATAGCGACATTTAAAGAGATATTTCTGTTTTCAATGAATTGCTATATTTTCCTATAAGTCTGCTGTCAACCTAAATGGAATGTAAATAAATTAAACAGGTTTTCCCTCAATGAAATTACTGTGTACATATACTGTACATTAAGCTATTCATATTGAAAATAGATAGGTTAAAAATTTTTCTTATCGATTAAGGAAGAGGAGGTCGAAAGTTCGAATGCCGACTGGCTTCATGCACATGTCTCTTTATAAAAGTAAAAACACGTATGCATGTCAAAAGAGACAGATATTTAAAGATCAAGCAAATTATTTATTTCCTGCAAGCCAAACCATTACTGAATCGCTTTAAATTTCAATGAACTGCTCAGGGGAGCAATTCTAATCTCCAGGAGATCGAAAAACCTTATATGCTAGAAATGAACCTTAAATACACGAGAGCAATTTCCCTGAAAGCGAAAATAACATGCTCTTGAGTATAATAACTGGCAGTCTTCATACAAAATCAAGCAATATATGATAATTCCGGAGAAAATAATACAGCTATTTATTGTCAACAGGCAGGGCGGGGGGGGGGGGGGTGGCGGGGGTGGCAATGGCCAGAGTGACTTCCAACTACACTGGCTACGCCCATGGCCACGACCATATTTTGAACATGGACGATGCGACATGCAGACAAAAATCCATATGTAGCCCAGGCTCAGTTGAGAAAAGAAAATTGGAAAGGTAAAAAAGAATGGGCTTAACCCTTGAAGAATTCCAAAGTCTGGCAGTGCAGGGTAGAAACTATTAGTTTTTGCGGACTGGCGTTGTAACACAGTCATCAACACCCTGGGAATGGGATACCAAACCGCGCAATCGGATTTGTTACAGACTCCCGGCGTAGAGTGAACATCTAAGCGTCCTAATTCTCATTACTTACTCTGGTTATCAGTAATTTCATATATCTTCATTTAGTGAGACAGAATCGTGGACAGGGAAATCTTTGCTAGATAGCAAGGGACTGATTACAGGAACAGTATTGGAATGGAATGGAATATAAGATTTAGGCCAAAGACCAAGCGCTGGGACCTATGAGGTTATTCAGCGCTGAAAGGGAAAATGAGAACAGAAAGGTTTGAAAGGTGTAACAGGAGGAAAACCTCGCACTTGCACTATGAAGCAAGTGTTAGGAGATGGTGGAAAGTCAGATGGAAGAAAGAGAATGCGAACGGAAGTACAGTAAAAGGAATGAAAAAGGTTGCAGCTAGGGGCCGAAGGGACGCTGCAAAGAACCTTTAGTAATGCCTACAGTGCGCCGCGTGAGGTGCACTGACTGCACTACACCCCTACAGGGAGGAACAATATTAGAAATGAGATAAAGGGAAAGAAAAGACAATTACTGTAGGGTTAATACAGCTTATTTGAACATTTACCTTACTGAGAAATTCTGGTTGGACATACAGTAGGTAACAGGTATAAAATCATCTCACTTTTAACCACTGAAAAACATCAGTAATCTGATTACTTTTTGGCAGGCAACAACTTGACCCTCTGGAATCTACCATTCGAGAAAGCGCTGCTGATGAAGAGAAATCCTCTTTTTGATTAATTTCTTTAATAAGATGAGGCAATCTTATTAAAATGAAGATGATATATAATTTTCCCTCCGTTTAAAAGTGTCTGTCCTCTCTGTCTGTTTTACAAATATTTTTTGGGACATGGTCGCAGAATCTTGAGCATATGCCTCCTCACTTTTATTATCGTAACGCACGTCAGGCTTTGCCTTCCCACATACAAACCACTGATATCACATACTCCAGACTCAGTCAATCTGATAAATTCTCTGCTACATTCGGTATCTTCTCAACCTTTAAACCTGACTCTTTTCATGATTTATCTATTGATGTGCTGGATATTTTAGCACGGCGTTGAGAGCCTCTCTTCAAGAGGCTGGTCTGTTATAACTTGTGGGACGAATGCCATGACTTAGTGTTTTGGAGAAATGAGCATTATCCACGTAGCCTCGCCCATCTCAGTAAAAATTCAAATTCACAAATTTTATGAAAGAGA